>NW_010973302.1:2991421-3252269 GCF_000737465.1 Haliaeetus leucocephalus | reverse complement strand
TTGGTTTTGGGGGGGGGGGGGGTTGGTGCTAGTGTTATATTATGGGATTTTATTTAGAGGCTTGTATTTTGGGGTTACTAAAGCAGTTTCTCTGACCGTGACATTTGAATTAATATATATGTTTTCATAGCTTAATATATAAGTTTCTCAACACAAATACATTCACTCAAGCATTTGTATGGATGAAGATTTGGTTGTTAGGGACATTTCTACTCTCCACAAGCAGCTGCTTCCTCTGATACGTCTAAGAAACATTTGACCACATGTGCAGTAAAAAATCCCCATGAGAGTCATTCTTCAACCAAGTGCTACAAGAAAGAAGTTTGTGCATGGATGTCGGGACCCAGTCTACTCTAAGGTCTGAATGCTGCTGTCAATGGAAAAACTCTGTAAAAGTTGCTGCCGCAGAGTCATTTCATGCCTTGGAAGTCAGGAAAGCTTTTATTTTATTTTGTCTTTTAGTCACTGAGGAATCAGGACAGTTAGCAGTCATTTCATCATCATCATAGAATCATCATAGAAAGGTTTGGGTTGGAAGGGACCTTAAAGATCATCTTTAAAGTTGTTTCCAACCCCTCTGCAGTGTGTTGTCCATCAGAATGATCATTTCTGCTCTCTAATGGCTAAATTAGGTTAGCGTAAACAGAGCCATTTCATCAAAACATCCTCCTTTCAGACACGGTCATGGATTGTCAAGTCCTGATGATAATGTGGAGTGGAATTATACACAGTTATGCAAGACTAGCCTAGGAATCGTTATTGCTGGGCGTTGTCCACATGGAAATATATCCTTATTTTATTGGTAACATAAAGTGGGGTACTTTCCTGGTGTAACTCACAACAGCTCATCTGATGCCAGTGAAGCCCTGCTGAGTTACAACTGTTAAAATCTGACCCAGTGCTCTTCACTGCTAATGGCTCACACGGGACATCATTCCCAAGCGCTCTTCTTCCTCTTACATTTATATTTCTCAATGTTTCAGCGGGGTGCAGCTGGGATTGCTAGCAGTAATGGTGACATACGCACACTTTCTCCCACATGAAAATATGTCGTAGAACTGGTCTAACCCAACTGTTTGTAGCAATGTGACCCTAATGTGCACATTTTTGAAGATGAGCAATATTTCTCCTAATAATTATTTGCCTTTAAGATGTCTATTAACAGCCTAAAATGATCATTTAAATGCAAAATCTCAGATAGAACTCCACTATATTTTTCAAACTGAATTAACATTAAAGGTTTGTAATGGATTT
Organism: Haliaeetus leucocephalus; assembly: GCF_000737465.1. Classification (NCBI taxonomy): domain Eukaryota; kingdom Metazoa; phylum Chordata; class Aves; order Accipitriformes; family Accipitridae; genus Haliaeetus; species Haliaeetus leucocephalus. The sequence continues at coordinate 3,251,015 of NW_010973302.1, read as the reverse complement.
CTTAATTAGGCACTAAGGTTATATGCAGTATTTTGGAAAATAAAATCTGTCATTGTGAAGCATCCATTAAGTTCAGTTCTTGTCAGTCAGTATTAGGGTTTCTTCCCTGATCATCATTGCCTTAAATTGTTATTGTAAAAAGTTAAGCATCTACCAATAAGCTCTCCCATGATCTGCTGCACTAAGCAACCTATCATTATGTATGGCATTATTGCCAAACAAAGTACTTATTATTATCATTTCTAATTATCATTGAGCAGCACATACCACAAAACCTTCACTTTGAATGCTGCATTTTTTAACTTATATTACTGCTCTTAGCATTTAAAAATAAGATTTACATCCCCTGAGTTCTAGACTTTGCAGTATCCCTAATACTGCCCTGAATCCTAGACCAAATTGGCTGATAAAAGTAAGAGAAAATAAAATAATGTCAGAGCAAATAGCACGCAAGAAAAAAAAAAACAGAGATAGGGAGTGAAAGCAAAAAATGATCAGAACAGTAAATAAACAGAGAATACAGGATAATGTAAATGTTTACCAGTAATTTTTCCATTGGCTTCCAACGGCGGCTGCCAGCTGACAATGACGGCCCGGGGCTTCCCTTCCCTCGTAATGACTGTCAAATCCTTGGGAGCAGAGGTTGGAGCTGAAAATAATGAATATAATTGAAAACAGAAATTATTCACCTTCTGAATTCCTTACACACTGTAGCAGGCATGAACTACTCAGTAGGCATTTACTGCCTTCTTAGAACCTTTCAAATGCGAGAGTCCTTAGATGCATTTCAAACATGTAGCATATGATTTGTCTGGAAGTGGTATTTTAATAGTGGCAATTGTACAAAACACGGCATGGGGATATGCTGGGAGTTGGTGGATAGCCCTTATCCTCCTACCGTTAATATTGGTCCTTACAGCTAAACGACCACCGAGGTATCCAAGAACATCTAATATACTGTGGGAGCCCTATCCATTTAATAACAGTAATAATATTGTGTCTTCTCTGTTAGGAATATTTGTAGGTAGGTACCAGTATAAAGCAAATATATGCTCAGCTTGGGACATTTTAGACGTGAAAGAAGATTCTTAGCTTTTCTATCTCCACTGCATTAAAGACGGAAGGTTGGATTTCTGAGCCTGCAGTGGCTGCTTTGCACCCTGCTTTACTAATGCTGGCCACGAGGTCTTGCGCAGCGTCTCAGATATTTTAAAATCATATCGTAAGACTGTGGACGAGAAAGGAAAAATGGGCAATTATTAAAAAATAGTTAAGAGAGAGGAGTAATACATTGGCGCTGAGCTCATTGTTCGTTTACTTAGTTTTGATACAGGCTGTAGACGACTTAGAGCATATAGATAGCGTAAGAGCATGGAGAACACAGCGTACAAGCACCCCATCATCTGTGTCCTACCCATATGGCCACTAAACAACTTTCCTGAATGTTCGAAGAACTGCTCCAAAGTGACCTTAGGAAGTAAAGCTCTAAAAATCTGTTGGATCATGCTGAGCTAAACCAACCCGACCTAAAGCACAGACGCAAATCTTCAGAGTGACCAACACCCAGTGATCTTAAACAAGAAGAAGGAAGATAAGAGCCATCTGCCGAACAGGCTCTGGTCACAGGGAACTGATCGCTCTGAAATAACACAGAGCAGATGGTCTCATGGTATTTGCATCAGCTGAACTTTTCACAAGTGGGATCCAGAAAGCAACCACGAAATCTGTACGCAGAAAACAAAAGTTTCCCTTACCGTTGTTATATTACTAAGCAGGTGACTACTTGCCAGCTGATGCTCTTTGTGGCAGATTTCTGGTGGATTATCCCTTTGCTATACGTGCTGGAACAACACGTTCAGTCTGGTATGTCCAGAGCCAGCACCAATGGGACTCACAGTGTTTTCCTTTAGTCTTGTCACATTAGTTGCTTCTCGCTGGAAGCATCTTTCTTAGCCTGAAGTAGGCAAGCCACAATACGAACTCACAGATCTTTGAGAAGTCTCTTAATCCTCAGCAATGCCCAGCATGATGTGAGCTCCCACACTGCTATGGAAGTTTGCATTACTGTTGTTGTCATTTTTTATTATTATTATTATTATTATTACTACTATTATTACTCAAGAGGGTTGTGTTGCATTTAAAAGCTACTCGGCTTGTAGCCAGCTTGGGACACTGACCTATCAGTTTGAAAACAGGGTACTAGAAGAAACATCTCGGACTGTCTTGCTGTTTCAGGGAACTGCAAGAAATAACCCTTTTCATAAACAAATCATACTTGATTTTAAAAGTAGATTTTTCCTTCTCTGCTTTTGCTAAGCCTATCCCACAACATTCTCCAACTTTACATAAAGTTTTTGTACTGAAGTGCATCCATCTCTCTGTATGCAAACAGCATCTTTATCTTAAACACTATTTTCCGTTCTCTGGTATGAACACTTTTGACATGTTTTCATGAACTAACCCTTTCCTTTCCTAGACTTTCTGTCATTTCTGAGGTTAAACCAACAAAGCTTGTAAGCCCCCTCCTGTAACATAGGCTTGCCAAGCTGGTGATTACCACGTGAGTCCTGCTGAGCGGCTGAAGTTGAGCTCTGCTTTCAGCAGATTGTGAACATAAGATATCATGAGAAAAATCAAAGCTTTAGATGTTTCCCTTAGCACTCATTAACACCCCTCATATCAGTAAGACTTGTGTAGGCAGATCTGGGGACAGAACTTGGCTCTGGGAGTTGCTTTTGAATTATGGGCATAACAACTCTCCCCAGCTATGGTAGTAATCTCCACTGAATTCTGTATCGATGCTGATATGTACGTTTTTTAATATCATTACAGGAAATTCAACATGCAGAATGGGTACAAAATAGGCAATAAAGATCAGCAGTGCAGGATGTCCTTAATTAACAGAGCTGCTCCATCAAGCTCAGATAATTGCATTGCAATCACATGGGAAAATCTAAGGACACATATATTCCCTCTTATTCTCCCTTTGTTAATTAACTGGCATGTACTGTGGTTTTCATTAAAAAACCCCCCAACAAATCAATATTTACTAGCAGACTTCATTTGGTATCTGCTGGTAGAAACCAATTTGTAATGGCACCTAGAGTGTTTTCAAGGCCACCCGTCACCCCCAGGAAAATATAGCATGTACTACATTGGTGTCCAAATGTACATACTGCTGTCTACAGCGGATGAAGAAGAAAAATATCTTAAGCAAAACCATGGACATTCTTATCTATGGACAAGGGACTACAGCAAGATATATAGGCAATCATAACGGATTTGGAAAATCTAGTAGCTCTGCAGTCATCCAGCTTCATGCACGTCAGTGGGGTTATTCAAAAGCAAATCTACTCAGGAGTTTCAAAAGAGGGGTTCAATAGCTTATTCGAAAAGAAATGAAAACTTAATGGAAGACCCCACCCTTGCCATTAACACCTATGTGATAACTAGAAGTAAAGACCAGGCATACTATTTCCCTCCTGTGGTTAACTGAAAGCACGCAAAAGAGAAAGAAACATTTAAGTTTTGGAGAGGATGTTCTTGCCTGCAGAGATCACTACATCTCCATCCCTTTTCAAATATTTTTATCCCACCGAACTAGGGTTACATATAATATGCATCTGGTGTCTGTTATCAAAACTGGGTTTCGTCCCCTTCAGAATCTGAAATATCTTTCAGGTCATAGCTTCCTGCTTGGAAAATACCACTCAAACGCTTGAGAAGAGTGCTAAATTAAGCCTTCCAAGTGTATTTGTTTATTATAAGCATATTGTTAATATTAACAATGGCTGCTTGCTGGAAATGAAATACAGATGTATAAAAACACTGAGCATAGAAGAGATGCCTTACCAAACTGTCAGCAGGGAATTTATGTAAGTCAACATTTAGCACAGGGTAGATAATTGCGTCTTTCCAATAAATAATGAGCAAGCTAAAAAGACTGCTCACTTGACTATTATCTTTTTTTCCTGTTGCTGTCTCTGTCTCTAATTCTGCACACACAGTTTCAGTCACTGTAACTCTGACTGTAGGTCTTGGCTGGACTGCTGCGTTGGTCACTGGCACAGTGCACAGCAAACAGCGAAAATGTGTCCCTGTAGTATTATGAACAGAGCTGTGAGTCAAGACCTTGAGTCAAGAAGTATGTGCAGTAGATAGAAGCAGTCATTGAGTCCTTTCTACTAAGCGGGTAAGATGGGAAGTCATGAACTTGAGACAAAACCACACAGAACTTCAGAAGTCAAAATTTTCAAGCAGCAAAATCATTGCCTAATGATAAGAGAATAATTGTCCTCACCTGATCACGGGTTTCCTTTGAAAAGTGAAAACTATTTTAAATCATTAGCATTAACAGTCACAGATACTCATTATATCACGGGGCAAAGCATCACACACACATACTGCCATCTCCTAACTTCTTGCAACGCCACCAGAGCTCAGTAGAACGACGGCTCTGCTTTGTACCGATGAAAAAAAGTGAAGAAATACAGTTAATTTTGTACGTACGCTATCGGTTTATGCAGTTAGGATGAACTTGAACAAGGCTTTTGGTGACAAATAAAAAAAAACAAAGAGAGCCTTTCCAGCAGCTCTTGCCGTACCTGCTTCGTAGGTGGTGGCGTGTGCGGTCATGCTCCAGGTGCTGGACCGCCGACCTTTGGTGACCATGACCGAGAACTCATACATCGTGTTTGGCTTCAGACCTATCACGGTGTGACTCAGAGCGGTCGTGTCTGCCGACTGCAAAGAGATGGACCCGAGAACGTCTTTTAAAGCCACTGTTTTTGCTGGTAGTCAAGCAAAACACAGTTAGAATGGATTCCTTTTCCAAGCAAAATAGCTCTATTGCTACTGTGTACCTTAATGGGAGTATTTTTAGTACCATAGGCAGTTAGAGAAATTATTGTGATGCTTTCTCTCTCTCTTTTCCGAGACAAAGAAATTTGCCATGCATTTTTTTCAAATATAAATTGGAAGCTAACCCTACGTCCTTCATCTATGCCCATAAGAGGACAAAAAATAGGAACATTTCCATAACTTAAACACTAATTTCCAGCTTGTTTGATAGGTTCTTTCTAAAAAAAAAACCCCAAAACCCAACAACAAAAACTTTTTAGTCTCCTGATTCTTAGTGGCGGCTCAGAAAGCATTTTTACCCCTAGAATGGTCCTGACTAAGGCTTCTCAGTTCCTGAGGTTAACATGTATTTATGACAGAGATCGAAATATGACCCAGGACCCCTGCATAAAGATGCTTTTTTGTATTCATAAAACACACTTTCGCTTGGTTAAATGTAATTTGTTTATATATTAGATTATATTTGAAATATATTATTGATCTGCCTCACTGTGCTACGTTATGAACAACTAAGCATATTGATGTTGATGTGAATATTAAATTGTTCATTTATTTTTAGCTGATGTAGCTTTTTACCTCAACCTGCAGTACAGAACAATTTGAGGCAAACCGCACTAGTATCAAAGGAAACAAGTGAGAATAAAATTATCGGACAAATTGGTGACAATTGAATAAAATCAATTCCCACGCTTTTCAAGCTACAGAGCCTGGTGTGCAATCCTCCAGCACCAACAACTTACAGGCGAGCGCGTAAATGTGGTGTGCCCTTTCACACCTTTATATACCTATAGACTAAAGTGTACTGAGCGAGGACAACATTTGCATCAGAAGACTACCTTGATGTTCACATTTGGGAAGCGGTTCACAACAAGGCATCTTGCTGGCACGCATCAGTAATGCCATTCTGATGCTAATCATCAGATGATTCAAAAATAAATCGACCTTTACTAAAAATGGGACATCAAGTTTCCAGCACACCACAGAATAAAGCAGTAATATTCAAAGGGGAGTGGGAGAAATTTACTTTGCAGAGACATTAATGAATGGGCTATATATGCCTACACGGTACGCTGTTTTATCACAAGTGCTCTGACAGATGTTTTGCATGCTACTTAATAGGAAGACTTAATGCAATACCAGATTTTATCATCTTCATACTGAATTAAATCTCCTAGTTCTTGGAAATTAGCCATTTTGCAACTTATCCATACGAGGGGTTTACTCCAGCCGAGGATCTCCCTCTATAAAAAGTCTTATTGAAGCAAAGACATCACTTATAACCTATGTGTTTATAAACTGCTTGGCCAAACTACTCAACTACTTGCCAGAGACGGCAAAATATATCTGCTAGAGTTTATAGAAATTATTCTTTGACTAAAGGCTGGATTTCGATATAGGGAATAATAATTTTCTCCCCCAGAAAAAATTTTGGAAGAAATTAAATTATTTACAGCATAAAATACTCCTCAGCATGTCTCAGGGTAACTAAATCTGATAACTGTCACTGTGGAAGTTCTCAGATATTACACATGATCAGGAAAAATTCACATGGAAAAAAACAATAGGGTTTGAACCTATTCCTGGACAGAATAGTCTTTAGCGGAACATAAAGACATTGGGTTCTTTTTTGTACAAAGAAACTTATTTGTCTCCAGCTGAGTGGTTTTCTTTGGCTGTTTCACTCAATACTAAATATTAGCATTTCAATAGTCGAAACATCCTTGAAGTTAATATCACATTGAGATGAAGGGGGTGTAACTGTAGCAAGTACCTTTAGTAATGCCACACCATGCCTGTTTGGGACAGTTTGTACAAAGTAAAGTTGGTAGGGAAAAATTAAATTTATAAACTTTCAACTTCAATAGGAAAGTCTAAACCCTTCATTATATTAGATTTGATATACAGTTTTGAAGCAATGGGAGACTGTAATGGGAAAATCTCAAAAGACGTGGAAATTCAATGCCAATGCACAAGCAAGTGCTTTGGGAACCTACTTGTGAGCCTGATCCAAACCCCTCTGAAGAAAACAGAAGTTTTCCCCACTGTTTTCAAAGAATAACATAATAGCTTTTATCTTGTTTCCTTGTAAAAAATGTGGTTATTTCAAGAAAGCAGACCCTCTTGAAAGATTTTTGATTGTTTCTGCTTCTGGGTGATTGAACTGGAATAAATGAATCAGACCGGCTCTTCACATGCTACCCAGAGACCAGTCAAACTAGGGAGGATGGCAAAAAAAGGTAATTTCACCCTCGCTCCTCTCCTCTTCAGTCTCCTGCTCCTCTACGGCTCCCGGAGCCCTGCGTGGTGGCTCTGCGAGAGATGTCCACCTGCTCGTGTGAGCAGAAAGCCAACGAGCTCGACACCTCCGAGCAGGACGTGCTTCTCCTGCACAGCGGATTAATAGGGCTGGGTTTGATCATTTTTGCTCGTCACCCACCATTTTCCACTGCATGCAGCACAGCACGTGCATTGGGAAATGAGAGAAGATGTTATGATTGACTGTGAGTGGCAAAACACAATGCTGTCTTTTCTGGAGCTTTGATTTCATCACTAGAGCTGCAAACTGGGACTCGCTGTGCTTCCCTGTGCTATACGCCGCATTTTGTTGGGCACGGAAATCCATCTCTAAAGAGGAGTCGGATCAAGGTAGGGCATTCAAAACATTACAGTGCATCGTTTTGCCACTCTTAATTACCTCAGAGCTTGTTACAACTGCATGAACATACAAAATTTGCGTCTAACGTTGCAGATCATCATGTCAGCATCTGAGGTCGCCCCAAGCACGGCAGTAGATGTAAAAGCAAGGTACGTCCTTTTACACCTTGTAAAGATGTGCTATTATTTAAAAGCTTTACAGTGGGTCAGCACCTGCAGCAAAAAGCCAGCTGACCTGAATCTCCTCTCAGCTGGCATGAACGCAAATCAGGAGTAAGGCAACTGAAATGGATAGTTTTGTGACAGCACATGGACCGAGCCGAGTGCCAGGGAGCCAAATTCTGACGGAGACGTGCAAGGGGGAGAGCTGAAGAATCACACTCGGAAAAAGGATTGAAGGCAAGAGCTTCTCCACCATCATTTCCACGTCTTCTGAAAATTGCCTGGGAGAGATCTTGAGGTTAGCGTCTGTAGGACAGGGGTACCCCAAACCTGAAAGGGGATGGAGAGCTATTCTCTGGGGTTTAGAAAGGCCAACCTATATTCAGACACATCACTCAGGCTCTAATCAGAGGAGCCTCAGTGCTGGATAGAGCATGGCCTGTTCCACAGTCCTTGTAAAAATGACTTGTATGAGGCTGCTTTTGTTAGGACAGAGAACAGTAAAAAAGAGGGCATCCACCTGCAGTATAAAAATACACCCATAGCAAACAACTCACTATGGATCAATATGATCCTTTAGGCAAGCGAAAACAACTATTATGGCAGGGCACAGGAGGAAGGGCATGCTCATCATGGGGAAGGTGGATGTTATATGAGATGCAATATATAAGCTGACGATAGTAGGGAAAGATAGCTTATTGTTCAAAACCAAGCAAACAAAAAAGCCTACAGGCTGTGCTTGTTCCTTCCCATTCCCTGTCCCACCGTATCTCTTTAACGTACTGCACGGGTTTTGGTACTGCTTTCATTAGGACTTGGAAAGAAATTCTCATACAGAAAATAGCATGCTGCTGTCACATCCATTCAAGTGGAGTTTTCTCATAAACTAGCCTTCGTTTTTTGCTACTTGGGAATATGTAATATGGGTGGGTGGAATTGCCATACGGTGTGGGTGGGTTTGCAACTGGCATTTCTTCCTAGTCACGCTACGCTATTGTGCTACCAAATCTGTGACTAATTTATATCTGATTGGTAAAGACTGAAGATCAAAACTTTCAACAATTGGCATGTGGAATTAAAATATGGCATTTTCATCCAAGTAAACACACAGGTTTCTAGGAAGCAGTAGTTACTCAGGCAAGTTTCCTTCTGATTGAAATGCAAATTTTGGTTGAGGGAAGTTCATAAAAGCCAAATCAGAGTCTTCGCAAATAAGATAAGAACAGATGAAATAGCTCATAAATTCACAACGCGTTAAAATTTCACCTTGTACTTAGCACTTGTCGAATAGCTTGTTCTCCATCGGACTGTGTAGAAGCGAACCTCCGTAGTCTTTTGGTTCTTTGGGACAGAGTTGTCTGCCCAGATGACCCTCACTGCATCATGCGTAAGTGCAACAGCCTGGACACCTACTGGTGGGAGCATGGGGGTGGAGATATCTGGGACTGAGGTAGGGAAATCATCAAGCAAAGGATAAAAATCAACTTCTAATGGATCAATGGGGTCTGGGTCCATACATCACCAAATGAGCATTCCAAAATAAATGAATAGGTAAGTTAAACAGAAAAACAAAACAAAACAAAACAAACCACAAACAGCCACCAAGGGGCACACACCACAATGGGTTAAATGCATGGCATTAATGAGGAGGAGGAACATGAGGAGAACAGAAAGAAAGGCATTAATGCAAAATGAGAACGTATCAGCAACATCTCAGTTACATCACTACAGCAAACCTAACCAGCGCTAACTGCTATTTTCCATGACTTGTTTAAATACTGCCAGGTACGCTGTGTTTTCTTCACACAAGATGAAGTCAATGCACAGTGACTCTCCTTAAAATGATTTACATTTTCTTAAAAAACTGAATCACTTAGATGATACATTATTGGAAACACCTACAAAGTGGAGAGCATTCCATCTTCCAACCTCATTTACAGACATGACTTACTCTCACATGTGTAGGAGTTACCTATGCTTTTCTCTCTCGGCAGCCTCTTTCAGGCTCTTTTGTTGTTTTAGGCTCCTGAAAGGAATATATTCTGCATCTCCTTAAACGTTTGTTAGGCAAAACAGCACTCAACAATTTCACTCCTGAAGTGAAGATCTTGCAATTGTTGGTTCAACACTGTCAGCGTGTTAAATGTGCACATCCAGGTGTGGAGACATGGATTATCTTCAAGGGGGCTTCTTCCTCGAGGAACAAGCACGGTTCCTCTCCTGTGTGTCTGTGACCGGGCGGTCTTTGGGGAGCAAGACGCTGAGCACCATTCGCACGCCACGGCGGTGCGCTATGCAATGGCCAAGGAAAATTCTGGCTGTCTTAATTATCGAGACAGTGGCACATTTCATTTCATTTCCAAAAGTTCAGATCCGAGTAGCGTGCTGACACATCCAGTTAACTGAGGCTGTCGGGATGACTGCGACCATCCTTCTCCGTCCCCTCTGTTGCAGAGGAGGTTTCTCTAAGTTACAGTGGCACGAGAGGGGGACCGGGCGTTGGGTGGGCAGCAGATTAATGCTGCTACAGGGGAAAAAAACCACCAACCACCCGTGTACAGAATTCCTGATTGGTGTTGGGTTCGGCCCCGACGACATTCACGCTCTTGGCTTCTCCGGGGCTCTGGCTCTGCCCTTTGGGGCTGCACAGCGATGGCACCCACGCGGGAACCAGAGATTGTTTCTACTCGGTTTAAATACCTCTGTCCTTGTTGAAGCACCCAGTCAACTTCTGGCCTATCTTTTAAAACTCCTTCCCGACTCATTATTTACCAGTTGTGATTTTTCTACATAGAATTTCAAAATGCAGTGGGTAAAGTGCAGCACAAGCACGCCAAAAGGTTGCTTGGGTTTCTCCCCCCCCCCCCCAAAAAAATGGGCTAATTAATTAATCAAAGCATAAATGACTCTAATATTTCCTCACTGACAGCTGCTACAGTTTGCCTGCTCCATGTACATTTCCAGCTCCTGACACTCTTTGATCACTCCTGTTTTACGGTTTTTGTAATTCTTACTCACAACTTCAGGGGGTCACAGCCCTCAAAAGGAAAAACAGAGGAGACAAGGATGTTTAAAATGTATGATAAGCCATTAGGTTCAACCTGCTTCTTGTGTTGCTTCTTTCATCAAAAGCTGCTTTATAAGAAGCTTGAATATGAGTGCGGAAGGAGATGAAGCAAGCCAGTGGCTGTTGTCGTACTGATCCAAAACTCAAACACACAATCCACACAGGGACGAATGGGCAGCTGAATCTCTTTTTTGCCCCAACCTGGTGAATCGAGCTTCTGCAAGTTGAAAGTTAACAGTTTCTTTTCCTGAACTGAAGTTTTCCAAAAGAACTGGCTGTAAACTTTGGAAGGTGAGCAACACCTGTTTCTGTTGGGTTTTTTTACAAACTTATAATGGAAGTTGATGTGACTGGAGCTGAGTTGATATTTTAGAAAATACTGCACTTCCTCTCTCTTTTTCTTTCCCATACTGAAAACTTAAGTCCTGCTGTAGAGGAGATTACGAAGAGAGGCTGGGTTTAGCAAAAAAAATGGTCAGACTCGATCAATCAAGACAATTCAGTTTCTGAAACAAATCACCACTGACCTGGGGAAGAGGGAAATGTCTATAATCCACTGGTGGCTGAAAATAGGTCCCTAAATACTGTCTCCATTTTCCACCAAAGTTTCATTTGCTATTATTTACGCGTGGACATCTGTCATTTGGAAATTGCAGTCTCTTGACAGAAAATAGTTTCTTGCTCTCTTCAGAGTTGTTTTGCGAATATTGCATGTTAGGTAACTTCAGTTTGCACACCCTATCCACGCAAGCAGACACCAAAGCATGCCTATGTATATGCTAAACGGACACACGAAGACACAGTTTTTGGTTTTCTTTGGTGCCCAGGGTGCGTCAGCTCATCCGCTGCTTGAGGGGCATGGTTCTGTGCTTTCCTGCTTTGCTAAGAGCCTTTTTGGAGATGTTCCTCCACGAAAAACCCAGGCCACTGGCTCCTTCCAAAAGCTGCATCCCACGGGTGGGAGGTGGTGGGAAGCTCCGGGTATGGACGTCTCAGCAATAAGAGAAGCACCGGGGTAGATTGCTCACAGATGATCATTGGGTCAGTTCACCAAAACAAGAGCCCAAGCCTGAATTACCTTTTTCACACCTGGATATCATTTTGTTTATGAGAGGTTATATACAGACATAAAATCAAATTGCACAGGCCAGCCGGGTGATTTTTAAATAGAACCAACAGGGAACAAAACACTTAAAAATAAAGGAATATATAGAACCTGAGGCAAACTCACTGGAAAAAGATTTTACAAGACACATACTTAGCAAGAATGACCTCTGTAGATTCCAGGCGAGAAGAAAGATTAATAATTTTGAACCAAAATTTTTCTGACACTATATCTATGTAGCTTGTTACGGTTGCCCTTGATTGTGTAATTAATCTTTTTTTTTTTTTCCTCCTTCTGACTTTCCAAGATTTTTTATGGGAATACTTCACAAAACCATATGGTAAAAGCTGTTTTTCCTTGTAGAGCCACAGAAGTACAATTTGGTTGATTTATTCCTCGTGGTCCACCCAAGCCAGCGTCAGTGATGGGGTTTGCTCTCAGTGACACAGCTCCCTTTCCAGGCAGCTCTGAACACCATGGGTGAAACGCGAGAAAAAACTTCACCAAATGATGGTGTTGCTCCAGAGGAAAAACAATTTTGGGGTTTTTTTTGTTCAGTTTTGTTCTTTTAACTCCTCATCAGTCCCATCCACCCACCAGTGATTGCAGAAAAACCACAAGGCAGTCTGGAAGACAGTCCCACATGAGAGTAATTCTGATTTTAGAACTTTGCTAGCGTCCCAACAATGCATCTGTGAAAAACAGCTGCCTAAAAGCACCCTGCTCCATTGCTGCCAGGTAATCCCTTCTGTGAGCCTAATCCTGCCAGGAAAATCTCATCAGTATGTTCCTTCACCTTTTGCAACCCCTCTACATGCTCTTGTAGATGTGCATGATGAGAGTGTGTTTTTAACTAATTCATTTTAATTTAAACTGCTTTAAAAATGAAGGAAACAAAAATAATTTCATCTGGGCTTAATTCAGCAAAGCTACTCACCACTATTCTGCCCTGATCTTTAAATATTTAAATTGTTTGGGAGCCATGCTTCTCCCAAGCCAACCCACACCAAAGAGCAAGCGTTTGTGAGCATCCCGTTAAATTCATACAGCCAATTTCTGGAAAGGGTAAATAATTCATTCTATCTGTGTAGTTAGAATAAAGTAGAAAATGAAGCTGATTTATTCTAGCAGGGACCTGGAGGTTGCAGAGCTCTTTTCTTCCATTGCCTTGACCGAAATGTTTTGCCTAGCGTGCACCTTTGTAAGGCCAGCGTTCACTGACGGGGAGCAGATTATGAACCGGCATTTGCAACTCACCTGTCATCGACCTGGTGGTCGCGCTTTCGTACAGAGGCACCCCTTCGCCTGCATTGTTAAAGGCCTTTAAGGAAATCACGTAATGGGAACTCGGCTCTGCAGGAGGAAACAAATAAGGCAAAACAAAGCATGCATCGTTAAAGTCAGATTTGGGATGCAGAATGGACAAGCGCTTTCCTGAAAAGCAAGAAAAAAAAATATAAAGTTAAACAAATGCCTGTGCGAAGTGACGAGCATGACTGCTGCCCATCGTTTTCGTTTCCCTTCCAAAGGCTTTATTGATCTCAATCCCCTGGTGCCATCTTCACCGACAGCAACCTGACGTTCTCCTTTAAATCACCTGCAGCTCTGCCTGCGTAACAAACCTGGAACCCGCTTTGCGCATCGTCCCTAACTCCTGACCCATCGCTCCGAGCAGACGAAGCCTCAGACGCGGTGCTAGACGGAGACGAGGGATGCTGCGGGGTACCAGTGCCTTCACACCGGCTGCTGGATGGAGCTGGGGCAGCCGGGGCCATGGTGCTGAGCTCCGGCGGGCAGGGAAGCATCCAGCCCCAGGCAGCCCTTCACGAGGACACGTTGGCGTCTGGGGGATGACGTGGGAAGAGATGGTTGAGGGTCGCCAGCCACGCATTGCCTTGGGATCCTGAAGTCCGTAGCGGTGAACCGCAGGCGTCCGGCTCTCCAGCGCTGCTTGGGTGGAACTCGTGCTCCTGAACCCAGCCCAGAACAGGGCATGCGCCCCTGGGGTCGATTCCTGGGCGCTGAGCAAAAAGCTTCCCTCCCTCCCCCATTTCTCGATCTCAGAATGACGTGGGTAATAAGCCGTTTTACCACGTTTTACCTCCCTGAGAACTGCTCGCGCTATGCTGTAAAGATGAAGGATGCAGCAGACAAGAAATAACACACGGGAATTAACTTCAGGGTTGCATGGACGTGCTGCGCTGGTTTGTGTGTCCTAGTTTACCACGGGGCTACTCTAAATATGTCCCTAAATAAAAACGAAGTGAAATGAGCACACCAGTTCCATGTTGGTTTTTTGCTACTGTTTTCTGAGAAAAACAAGGCGATTCGTTTTCCTGATTTTTTCCAGGTGAATTACTTCATCCCCCCCCACTTTTTTTTTTAAGCTGTTAATTCTATTTGTACAGAAGAAGATTGCACCTGAATACATTGGGCGCTCATACACCTGCCAAAGATGGGAACCGCCTTCTCAAAGTTCTTCAGCAAGAAATAACAAATGTTTGCACGTGAGGAGGCATTTATTAACGTGACATTGCAAAAGACCTGCTGCAGAATTACATATTTCATCTACATTAACATCAAATCAGCTCAGTATGATTAATACCATTACAGTGAATCTGAAATGAGTAAATAATCTTTAAGTACTTATTGCATATTGTTACTAATATCCTTTCTACCCACATATTTTGTACTTAATTTTATGTCCAGAAGAAACAGTGACATATTTGTTTAATATTCAGGTGACTTCTGTGCTTCTATCACAAAAGAACTAAACTTTAAAAATTGCCAGATGAATGACTGGTGCATTAATAACTCCCTGTGCTAAGTATTGTACGGTTATTAATTCAGTTGGTACTCACTGTAATATCATTAGTCATAAGGAAATTATTTTGTATTCAGAGAGACGTAGTATATATTTTCATATATTTCCACCATGTATTAGCATACTACTTTTAATTTCTAATTTAACTAAGTGTTGTAACTCTCCAGATTCCACACAAAGATTTATTTATTGAGACAAGAAGTCATTATTTAGCTGAGACTTTAATAATGTCACATTCAGTAGTTTCAGCAGAAGAAAAAGAAATTCACATGCACAGTCTAGACCAACTCCATCTCTTCCTTCTACCCACGTCCCAGCCATTGTGCCTATTTAGGAGTTTTGAAAGATGTCTGGCAGAGTGACGCAAGGGGTTAATACAGACCAGTCACTAGGGTAGACTTTGGGAAATACAGGGAAGAATACCAAAAGATGAAGTTTTAGGACTTTGAGATGTACCAGGTGTTTGCTGTTACCAGCAGTGAACTCAGTGCCCAGATTGAAGAGGACATAGAGAGACAGACAGTGGATTAATCTCACTGCTTTCTGTAAGTTAGGCACGTGGTTTAGTTCATAAGGGCTGTCCCTACAGCGACTGAAGAGACAAGCACCTCTGTATGACAATTCATCCCATACTAAGATAGGTATTTAAGAAATATAAGATAAATCAGCCTCTAAGGATTGGTACCTATCTCCACTGATGATGGCCAGATGTCTGGACGACTTCACTTGACTTAAATTTTAAATAACAAGACATTAGTCAGAAAAGAATGTCACCCTGAACACTGACTTTGTGAATGTGGAAGATTACCAGAGAAACCCGATTCTAGAAATTACTGTCAAAACCCCCACAACCCCATAGAACTGTCACGTCTAATCAAAATACATTGTGAATCCCCAACGATGAATACGCAAAATGAGTGATTTACTATTAATTTGATCATGAAAAATACACTCACGGAAATTGATAAATTAGGCGGAAAAATGTGATAAGTTCATGGAAAATTTAAAAATGGAGACTATATAGCACATACTTCATTACAACTGCCCATATAGCACAATATACAGTCCATCAAATTTTCTAAATTGAACAGGCTGACATATGATTCATGTTTATAACTAGGCTGGGTAAGGTTACATTTGCAAAAATGAGCTAAGACTGGGATGAGGATGCTATCTGTAGCTTTCTGTTAAAAACATGAAAAATTCAGGTGGTTAATTTGAGCTGCTGCTAACTGGAGCAATAAATAATTGCTTGAGTCTCCTTTAGATAAGAGGGAAAAAGGCAATTTGCCATGGTACCGTGTTTGAACACAGTATTAGAGTTCGGTTTAGTCCAATACAATAAAAAAATGAAAAAGCATTAATATTATCATGTGACAGACAGTTGCTTTTTAAACTGCATTGTATACTAATAATAATTACGGGGTCATTCTGGTGCTCTTTTTGGTAAAGTGCCACTGACTGGAGTGGGAGTTCAAATGAGGAAAGCTTTTTAGTGTAAACCTGATAATAAGCGCAGCTGCTAATGGAACAGAAGGGTCGTTAGCGCTCCTGGCAGAAACAACACAAAGAAACAAAGAAAGGAGGGCTTTAGAGATGATGATTGCAGTGCAGTTGCAAGAATTCAGAGGTAAATTCTGAATTTTTCTCCACTGACTCCTATTCATCACAGCGAGGAACACAACCCTATAACAATGATGTTACCATTTGTATTTGCTATTCTGGAGCAGCAGTGGGAGACAATTATATGCTTTTTTTTCTGGCAGAAGAAATCTCTTCTTGCCTTTGAAGAAGCTGAGCAAAGAATTCAGCTTTAATTAGAGCATCAACCAAGAATCCCCATGTCGGTGTTGGTGAGGAACATGCTCTGGAAATAAAGTTGTGTTCTGCAGTTCAACTTAAAAAAAAAAAAAAAAAAGGACAAGAAGTTAAAACTAAGCATGAACAAAATCGATTTCTTCTACTGACAGAAGTTGTTACTGGAAAGAAAATAATCAACAAATACCAACTCATTCAAGATACCACAGTTATCTTCTTCTTTAAGAGGGTAAAATTGTGACATCTCTACAGCCATTACATGGGGTCTTTTGACAAATGTTGACTTTTCATGTATAATTTGACTTTGTCTTTAAACTATTAATATAAAATAAATGCTTGACAACTAGATGTGAACTCCAATCTGAGGAAAGCTCCTCACTTTAAACTACAGGGTTGGGAGGAGGGTAGTGCACTCGGCTGATTTTCCAGATCAGCTCCTTTCTCTCTCAAATAAAAATTCATTCTCAAGTCTTCTTCTCATCTCCCATTTTAACAATTACCTGGCATGAGGGACCTCCTGTAGAGTGCTCTACAGATTGGTACCCTGGGAGAGCCGAAGCTAAGATGGGGTCTCCTGCTCGTCATGAAAACATTGCTCAATCCCATCATACTACTCAGAGCTACTGCCTTGCACTTAAAAACATCTGCATTTCTTCTAATGCAATGTAGCCAATGAAATAGCAATAAAGATAAGTTACATGTTCAATAATCTTCTCCCAACACCTTTGTCAGTGCCTTTCCTGATCCTAACCAAAAGTGAAGTAGAACTTCATTGAGGTCTAATCCCTTTTACTCTGCTTGAGCATCAGCGTGAATCTATAAGCACAGTATAATAATGTGCTCATGCTGCCACAGCTTGCTGAGAAGGAAAAGCTGCCATCTTTTGCACTTTTTTTCCCCCATTACTAAGCTGTTTTTAACTGTAGGCTACAGAAGTCTACCCCTGGGATGGCAGAGACAGTAGTAAGGCATCCATCATGAGAAGCTATACCCTCCCTGTAGACAAAGTAGAAACAAAGATATCTTGTCAAAACAGATGGGGTCTGACAATATCCTGCAGTAAAAGGACAGGGCGGAAATTGCAGCAAGACACATTCCTATTAGTTATCAGGAAAAAAATAAATATGAGGGCTGTCAAGCGCTGCGGCAGGGTCCCAGAGAGGCTGTGGAACACCCATCTCTGGAGGTGCTGAGCAGTCAGCTGCAGAGGACGCTGGTGTGACCCAGAGCTCCCTCTGAAGCTGGCTCTGCTTGAACAAAGACTTGGACCGTATGACTTGAGGGATCCCTTCCAACCTAAGTCATTCTGTGGTAATTAATACCTGCTCCCACAACCATGATGAGAGCAGGAACCTGGCCTTGATACCAACCTGAGGAGGAAGTTCTAAGCCAGCTGCTGACATAGGACCCTCCTGCCTTCTATGCTGCTCTCACCGTTTGCTTTGCCAAAAGCATACTGACTCCACTTTATCAGCCAAGAAAGGAGCAGAAACACAAATGCTAGCTTTTGTTGCAAGTAGAGTAAGGAAATGCCCTGTTAAAAGAGAAAAGGTCTTCAAGAGAATTATGTCTATGCCCTGTGTGTCCTGCCATTGCCACTGATGCTGAAAGACCCTCCAAAGGACAGAAAAGCCATCACTACAATTATCTCAAAAAGCAACCAGAGAACTGTCTCATTTACTGCTGTTTGGATTTGTGAAAACATTACGCCTAGTAATCAGTAGTACCAGTACCAGTTCCTAGACCTAGTCACACTAGTTTATTGCCAGGAAAAAGTAATCTATCTATAGGACGAATGTCAAATTGAAGTATAAACTCTTGCAGACAAGGGTTACCGAATTCTGAGAAATCAAGAGGGTAAAGCACTTCCAACATCGCAGTCAGATGTAGCGTACTTCTGTAACCTGGACCTGAAACGGAGGGTTGCAGCCAGGGCTGGGGTTGAACGCTCCCAGGGAGTTGGAAACCACCCTACATGCATTAAGGAGCCCAAAGCACGGTTTACACTCAAGTTTTCAACTAGAAGTGCCACAACAAACAAGCCCAAAGCAGGAGAGGTTCCTGCTGTGTGAGACGGCTCAGAGGGAATCGGAGGGGTCCCTCCGGAGGCTAATTCCGAGGGAATCTCTTCACACCTGGGTCAGACCTTGGAGGAAACATTCAGCAGGCTACTAAATAAATTTGTGCTTTGAGCGCTGCGGTGTCAGGCTAGTCAGGCATCCAGGCATAACAAACCGTGTCACATATGCCATTAGAGCACCAGCAGTGTCTTGCCTGGGGGGTGGAAGCCCAAGGGGTGATTTGGCCTCCTCTGTGCAGAAATTACCCTCAAGCAATGGACTGTACACCATCACCCAAAAAGAAAGGTACCTTGACTCTGATTTTACAAATATCCACTGGGCACCTAATGGCCAGCAGATTAAAGTGCATTAAAAGAAACAGTAAGTGATGTATTCCACCTCTTGGACAGCATACGCTTGCCCTGGAGAGCAAAGCTTAGAAGCAAATTTTAGCACAATGTAGGGAAATGATATCCGCATTAAAAAAAAACCAACCCCAAACTATTAATCATATTAGCAAATTTAACTATAAATATTCCACTAGAATAGACTATCATGGTGAAATTCAGCAAATTAGTTTCTCCTATGTTGTCAGCTAGAGAAAAACAGTTTTATTTTATTCCTTCTAGGCACTTCTTGTACATCAGCAATGGCTGCATTTCAGTGGTGGATGAGGTGATAATTTCTGTGATGTTATTTCATCGAATGTATTAGGTAATTTAGAAAGAAGTCACTACCAGAAAGGCTAAAATGGGTAATAAAGAGCTCATGTATTGCTTTCAAGAAAATAAGAGACCTACCAATAAATTATCCTATTTCTAACACAACCAAATTAGCATATATTTACATCTTCTGGTAAACTGAACAATCCATAATAACAGAGAAGAACTTTGTTCAATTAAGTTAAACTTACCAGATGCTGTAAAATTCAAGAATGCATTTTCCAAGGTTACAGAGAATGGGTCTGGTATCTTCTTTGTGAATGGAAAGCACAAAATGTAAGTTTTGGAAATCAGGCCCATTATTTCCATGCCAAAAGTTTTCAACCAATGTTTAAACAAAGTCAGCTAACTAACATGATATTTGAAGCATCAGGAGTACTAGTATCTCCTGAAAATCAATTTGTTCTGTTTAGGATCTGAAAGAGCAATGCAGATTGCTGATTGAGGCATCAAAATGTGAAACTATTGGCCTGGGAAAATTCCCACCTGAGCGTTAAAGCCCTTTTTAGACAAAAACATTTGGTTTTGAGAGGGAATACAGGGAACAGTGGAAACTTGGATTCACGTCTGCAGTATGTCACAAACTTCTCAAGAAATGATGGATAAGTCACTGGGTTTTGTATGTCTTCAGTCCCTACAATATTAACTTTTCTTTTTTTTTAATTTCCTTTAGTCTTTTGCCTATAAGCTCTTTGAAGTAGAGTCTTACATTGTGTTTCTATGTTAACTATGCAACAAAACCCCAATCTCACCTCAAACCTCTGGGCGCTACTGTAACACAAATAACAAAGATAAGTTAATACGTAGACATGCTTAAAATATTTCCTATATTTAACCAAAAGTTGTCCCTGAGGAGCACAGTTCTGCCCATCTGCTTCCCAGAGATGCGAGGGACGGGGGACAGAGGGAGGTCCTAAACATCTACATTTCAAATGAATACAACCTAACTTGTAATTTTTAATCCAGTCTCGCCATTGACTCTTTTACAACTGTTGAAGGCATGTCCTAGCTCTCTGGATGATAAATTAGGACTCCAGTCATCTTCCAAAAATTTGGTTAGGTAGCAACACCCGGGGTTTTGCCTTACTGTGCTGCAGTGTGAGCTCCAGCAGCATCCTCCAGCAACTGGACCTCCTTGTCTTCTCAAAGGCTGTCCCCCTTGGCAAGACATCTCTCAGCGAATCATCCCAAAAAAGTCAACATCGACCTACCTGGAGCCCCGGCGCCTTTGGGGGAGCGCACCGTGCAGCGCAGGGAGGACAAGACCCTGCAGTGAAGGTCACGGCATCAAAACACATTGCTGCAGCTGGGCGACAACGATGTGCCTCGCTATTCTGGGTGTGCCTGTATATTTATAGGTACTCAGGCTGATTCTGGAAACATTTAACTTCTAAAATGCTAGAGAAAGTGTTTAACGGAGCAAAGAGAATTCATAATGAGAATCTGTTAAGTGCTTTTATTTTAATGTAGTTCAGGAGATGAACAACAAATCCATATTTACAGTTGTTTTTAAGATGTCATCTCATCATATATTATGCCTGCTTGCTGATTTCTCTTGCGAGCTACGTCCTCTGTGCATTATAACAAAGTGTGCAGGGCTTTTTTTTTTTTTTTTGAGGAAAGACTGTAATTTGAACATGCTTAGAAATAGGTCTTGTCTCCTGCGGAGATGTGAACCTTTACAACTCCCATGGTGCATTGCAAGCTCAGTGCACTCTGTGTCGGTAGGGATGCAAAACAACAAAAAAATCCCTATGCGTATCACATACATTTGTTATTGATGTTACAAATGCAGACAAACTCAGGAAGAGTAAAGTAGTGTAGCAGAAATGAAGTGTAAGACATATGGACAAATGAATAAAAAATGAATAGCTGTGACTCGAGATGCTTCCTGACATCAGAGGAAACGCCATTAACGTACCAGGAAGGTTAACCTGTGTGCGGGCAAGGTTTCTTCAGGCACTCGTACACAAATAATAACAATGAAAGTCGCGCCGTGAGGAGAGGTTGTGCTTTCCTTTGCAAAAAATAAGTCTTTCATCCAAGCAAACGTGCATCCATAAGCCTGGGTCACTTAGCTGTTTTGATCTCCTTGGCTTCCACGACTGAGAGACCAGTGACAATCCAGACAGCAGAGTGTTGTATCTGCCCTTTTCCCTGAAAACTAAGCCTTGCAACAAAGCTTCCTTTTTTTGTGGTTGATGAATGAGTATAAAGAAAAAAAATATTCTTGGCTATCTGCATTATTTATATTATAATTTGGGATTAAGAGTTATTCTTCAGCATTCTGGTTTTACCAACGAAGAAGGGAAATATTCAGCTCTTCTGTTCCATCTGTTGTCAATGGATCCTAAACACTTTGTCAGAGAAGCCTGTTTAGCTGTTTTTTACAGCTGGAGAACTGAGGCATAAACAAACTAAAAAGCCTTACAGAAAGTCAGCCAGAGTGAAGCGTATGAGCGGATTCCTACACATAGGTATACGGGCAGGCTAAAATTCACTTTAACATGAGGACACTGTTAAAATCCACACAATATCTGATTTGGGGGAGTTACGCAAGATCTGTTCGCAATATAAATAATGCATGGATCACACATGGACCCTTTGCTTGGGAGCAATTTCTCCATACTCTGTAAGAAAGCAAAGTCAGGGAGAAATGAAAGAAAATTGTTGCATGAAGTATTTGCAGAAATGGCAGCATTCTTTAAATGACAGTCAGTTTTCAAAGGCAAGAAAGAAAATGAACAGTCCCTAGAGTCTCGAAGTGCCTTTACTTGTTAGTGTTGTGCTTTAATGTGATCTATGAGGGAAACAGTGAGATGCATAAAATTTAACATATTTTTGTTTGATTTTTGCTGCTCCATTTTGTATTAAAAATGCAAAGGGAAGAAAACAACCCAAAACTACATTAAAAAGCTTTTTTGTTCCCTTTCATGTCTTTGTTATAATCCACAACTGTCATCTGCAAAGATTAAAGAAAATGAAGAACCTTCTTTCTCTCCCTGATTCGCAGTTAAGATTGAAGGTGAATTTGATGGAACCCTTTGTATTCCTACTGGTATGTTTGTTAAAATATAAATTCAGATCTAAAAGCTCTATCTTCATTTCTTGTCACTTGTAATTGTCGATTTTTTTTTAAAGTTTTATTCCTTGAATAATGCAGGGATCTGTAAAGTTGAACATCTGTGCCATCCAAAATGCTCACGCATCAGCTGAACAGTAACACTTGCATCAAGGCGCGCAAAGACAAGACTACCCCGGCTGCCAACTCCCACCGTGCCGTATAGAGTCCCTTGCACCAGTCCGTATAGAGCAGGGGAGACCGTGCAACCCCCTCCAGCATTATAAAATGACTTACCGGTGTGAGCTGTTAATACATTCTTATTATTCATATGGTAGCTCTAATCTCCAAACTACTAATTAAGCAGAAATTGCTCACATCCATTAGATTTTCTCTTCAGAGCTTAAAATTTTCAGATGTGCGTAGCTTCAGGCTTTATGGGAGGAGAGGGAGTAACTTTGAAAAGTCTTTGCTAGATTTTGCTGCATATTATGCACTTTGCTTTCATTGCTGGGCCAGGAGGATCAAAGGTTCAAGTTAAAAAGAGACATGAAAATAATATTTCAAGATGTGCACTCCAGCTTCCCAATCAAACTCTTTCAAGAGGGTGCATACGAATTCCTACACACTCGGGGAGATGAATGTAGCTTTTTCTTAGATCACATAAAGGCAACTGTACTTAAAAACTCTTTCTAAAATTACGCCTTGTTCTTCTCTTCTCACATACGTAAGGGGGGAGGAAGGGATGTGCTCTGAAGAAGAAAGTCCACATTTCTGTAAGACTCTAGAATTCGGTGCAGCTTTCCCATCACGTTTAGTTTTTAAATGGTTTGAAGAGCTGTAAAATAATAATTTTTATACACATTTTCTCAGGGAAAGACCTAGGGCATTTTACAGATGGAAGTATTATTATGGACGCCAGAGGAACTACCTTTTGTGATCAGCTTAAAACTGAGTCTTAGGTTTTCGAACCTGCATCGCTCTGCTTTCTTTCATGTGGTGCAAACACCCTGTCGTCAGCTGCAGAATTATTCTATTGTTACTATTCAAATGCTTTTTTAAAGCATTTTTGCTGTTGGGATGTCACTAACATAAAGCAAAGGCAGAGGCCACACCGTGCAGCACTGGGAGGCTAGCGGTCGTCCGCCGGGTCTCCTTACGCCCAGCCTACCACCCTTCTCGTGTCAGCCTCTGACCTCTTCCCATTATCCCAGTAAGTTGTTAAAATATCCCAGAATGAGTCATCCAAATATCCGGGCATGATACGATAATGTTATAATGTACCGGAATATGCTATGATAAAGTTACCACGTTTCATCTTTCCAATACATTAATTAAAAATACAGCTTTATGATCTATACTGAAAGTTTTATGCAAATTATTACAGCTAGTGTGGTGTTTCAGATATTTGGGGGTTTATGTTTGCAGAATCAGTAAACAGAAATCTCCTTGGCTTACTTCTTCCCTTTTCTTTTAAACTTTTATTTCATGAGTAAACTTTAATACGAAGCTCCATGGACATGAGCCCAGCCAGTTCATTACCACGCTTAATGCCTTCTGAGCTGGATCAGTACAGAAATCATTACTTCTTAGGCGTAAAAGATCAGAATTGGCATCTGTGAATTCTTCCGATATTGTTAAACCCACCATTACTCAGCCAATAACCTTGCCATTTATAATCACAAGCAAAGATTTAAAAAAATATTAAAAGAAACAGAAAGAAAACAAACTGAAGTGGCTCACTAGAAGTGGGTCTCCTTGTTAGAATTATTCATTGCAGAGTCAGTCAAGCACTGATCTCTGTCACAGAAAAGGTTGAATGAGAACAGGGGATGCTTGCTCCTGAAATTTATGAGACTGACATCAAATATCTTTCATACACTACAAAAAGAAAATACAACAAATTCTTCACTGACAAAGCTGAAGTCTCTGGATATTCTTATATTCTTCTGCACCTGTGGAGGTGTCTCCAAGGCAATATGACCACTCAGTCATAAGAAAATCACTCTAATTCATTCTAGAGCACAAGTGTTACCTCTATATAGTTGTATTCAAGATGATCATCACACAGAATAAAGTTCTCAATCACTATTATGAAAGACTGAGTACTTTTCTTCATGTTTTTGAAGTGATTTATTCAGTCGCTGAAGTGTACTACTCAGACAAGTGCTGTAACAGCTCCGGTACAGGCTCATTCAGGCATTAAAAAAGTTTTGCTTGAAGGCAGTAACCAATTAAGTACCTGAAAATGTGATGCAAAGCTGCCGTACAACTTGCGCATATTGGTGTTACACTTGCATTAGCAAGAGGGAAGGAATTAAAAAGCAGACCACTCCGTGAGTGTGTAGGTCTCCATCTTCCCCTGTGGGTGATCTACTTAAGGAGACTGTCCATTGCTTCCAAGCCTTGTACTTTCAAGCAGAGTTCTGAAAGTATTTAGGATTATAAAGGTGCAGTGAAGTGTCCGATAGGATTTCTAAAGAGACTGCGGTATCTGACTCCCATATCCAAAACCAGTAAGTACTACACAGAAAGCATTTTTAGTCGATCATTAGCAGCAGATTGAAGGTGCAAAGATCTTTGGAATTTCATCATCAGCTCTTGAATGGCAAATCCTGATGTGTAACAACGCACAGCATGGCTAAGTTACCATTATGGACATCTGCTGTGGTCAACAGGGAGAAAAAGTCAGATGATGGAGCTGCTGAATGGGCTGAACCATCCTTGCTGTTCTTTTCCTGCTTGAGGGACTAGAGGAGTAACATGGGCTGATATGGCTCAAACTCAGGTGACTCAGTTAAACATCTGAAGTTGGGTAAAATAAATAACCAGTCTAGAGAGTGGGTCAGAGAGTTTATCAGTAGTTCTGTCTTATCACAAAGGTTTCACCACCAAACGCTGACATACCACAACCACAAGCGAAGCTACCCATCTTCTTTACAGCCTGGCTGCAGAGAATATCAACAGACCTGAGCTTAAAGCATGGACTAAGTTTTGTTTCTGACTCTGCCTCAACTTTTATGATAGTAGTAAGTCATTTAGGATTAGATTTGAGAATTACAGAATTTTGCACAAAAATGCAAATTACAACAAATTACTGTATTTCCAGACATTCATAACAATGGTACCCAACCATCCGTATTCATAGGATGTGCGTGCAGGTGGCCAACAACGACCCGAGGCTGCACAAACAAATTAGGGAAGGAGGAACAAAACCTACACGAATACCAGCACAAGGACTGCAGCCTTATATATCCAAGAAGCAGGAATTGCCACAGCAACCCTATCGCACATCTATGGCAGGAACCACCAAACAAAGGGGGATCACGAAGGCAGGAATTTCCAGGGCAACCATATCGCGGATGCTGGGAAGGGAATAAAGCCAGTGAGCCAGCCTGGGGGCTGTTAGCTTCAACTTCCAATACCGATGTGCATCCCTCTTGTCAATCCCTCAACTGTAAGGGCTTTGGAAAGATGTCCAGGACGTGCTTTTGTGTGGGTCTGAACACAGACAGAAGAAAATCGTTCCCAGGAGAAAGATCAGGCGTGCGTGTATGCACACACGTATGGTGTCAGGGTGTTTCACGTCCCTGTTCAACCCGACACGGCACTACTTTTAACAGAGCAGTTCTTCCCCATCATTTCTCTCAGGACTACAGCACGAGCTTATAGCAGTAAAATAATGCCTGACATGGACCTGGATTGCTGGGTTTGGGCATCTGTGGGTGAAAATGGTGACTGTAAGTGAGAGTCAGGCAGGATTTTTGAAAGGCAGCTGATGTCAAACAAATCTGATTGCTCTTTAATGAAAGAATCTACGACTCCAGAATCTAAATGATACATAGGTTTGCAGTGTGCTTCAAAATAGCATACAAAGCAACAATAAAAACTGCAGTGAACCTCAGGAAGCTGCAAAACCCCAATTTTTCAGCTACATACATCACAGACTGGATTGAGGCAAAGTGGGGTGACCTCTCTGCAGTCTCTGTCTAACGAGACAAAGCAGAGCTGGGGAGCCAAGAGGAAGTAATCGCTGAAAGCCACGAGCATCAAAAGGGATGAGGTCTTTGGAAGGGAGAGAAAAACTCACTGGAGTTCATCATTTATTTAGACATCAGACTTCATTGTCGCTTTCACATAGTACATTTATGACAATGAATACCATACTCATGCACAGGTTTCATAGGAAATTTTACAACAGGTGGGGTGAATCCATATAACATCTAGGAAGTATTTTTTCCCCTCATTTCATCTAGGAAGTACTTTTCCCCCTTATTTCTGCCAGCAGCACATTTTGATTCATAACCTTTTTGAAAACAGTACTTTTATTAGGAAAAGAATTCTGTCTCATCATTTTGTGTAATTTTCTTGTAATGGTTTCTAATAAAGTGGGTGAATAATGTAGGAAGTGTTGGCAACTGTTCTAATTTTTTAAGAGCTTTCTCTGGGCCCTTGGTCACATCCCTCTGGGGTTCATTTTCTGTGGATATTTAAATGATGGAATTTAATTAATGCAATTATTCATGGAATTGATTTCTGAAGTTGTACACGTGAACATTTGGAGAAGTCAAATTTAAAATGCGCCCCAAAGAGCTTGCATCCTTATCCAGTTCAAGACCAGATGCATGCAGCTTATCTGGACACTGACAATTAAGTTACAGTGCTCACATTTTGAATATTTGCAATCAAACCAAAAAATGTACAATGAAAAGATACTTTCCATCTGAATAATTAATAACGTTCATGAAACCTCAGTCTGTTGGAGGATATTCAGCAAAAAAACCCAACCCTGATTTCAGTGACCGAATTATTTATAACTAAATATTTAATACACTCAGTAGTTTCTTGACATTTTCTAGATGTCTGGGTGTTACTTCTGTATATTAGTAAAGTACATTAGTGAAACACCCTTCCTGACTTGCTGGACTTTTTATGTACTTCTGCCTGTTGGCAGGGCCAAGAATATAGGAGAACCCTTTTAATCCACAGAAACAGTTCTAATACCTGAAGTACACCATCAACTTTCCACAGATACCAAGTACAGTTACCCTATGAGAAGGCTTTTGTATCTGCAAGCTGTTCCTAGCATATCTTCCACCTGACGGTAGTGGCTATCAGAGGTCCTATGAGCGAATATATTCACTGGTCATTTAATACATGAAGGAAAACAAACACTAAAGTTTCACAAAACCCAAGACGTTTCTCCAGTTGTTAATCAAGACACTTTTAGTGGGAGCTGAGCATTCGGTACTCTGCAAAACTTAGATAGCTCTGTCCATCTCCATTTTTTTTTCTAGTACTTCTGGGTCAACAATGGTGAAAGACTCAACTGAAAACTCATTAGAGATATGAAACAACTTAAAATAGGCTTGGGAGAATTTAAATCCCTTTTGGAATTAAAAAAAATACTTTGCACTTAATCCTGACCATTAGTTATTAGACACACACATTCGTTAGTAATGGCTTTTATCTTTATATTCCACAAAATTTCTGCCATAGTCCAGATATCTTTCCATTTTGCATAGTAACTTCGCACTTGCACAAAACATTATCAAATCTGCCTTTTTCTGTAGAACTCACTGAGTATTTGGGAGTGTTTATGCACGGCTCTTTGCAAATACTTCCATGATGAAATATGCACCTGGACATAGAGAAGCTGTTTGATGAAGTAACAGTAAAAACAGTTTATGCTACTCTCCAGGTTTCCCCCGAGGAAACAGCAGAAAGGTTGGACGATGCAGTTTCACGGTGCTATAAAACACAAATTCCAAAGAAAAGCGTCCCCAGCTACCAAAGAGTTTTGGCCCTACAGAATTGAGATAACTAGTCTAGCTGTGCACCCCTAATGCACCAAGTTAATGAATTTTCCTGTAATAGCTGACCATTCCCAGATTACTAAGCAGAAAACTTACCATTTTTACCTGGAATAGAAGTGCTAAAGCAGAAACCGCAAGGAAACCATTAAACTTTTTGACTTCCTTTAAACTTTGAACTGTTTTCCCAGTGCTAGGAGAACGGTCCGTCACCACTGGAAGAATCCAGGTCCCTGTGTACCACGCTGAGAATTTAGATGAACTGTCACAGAGGCTGTGCCATGAATAATGAATAACCACCTCTCTCTGGGCACCATTTTGACAGACACAAAATAGGAGTTTTGCGATTGCCATTAAATTCAAACATGGGGGGGGCAGCCCAGGGAATAACATCTTTAGGTCCAGCTCTCTGCACAAGTGGGAGTCAGTATTAGGAGCACACGACTTAATAAGGTCTACTGAATTAAATGAGCATTTGATCAAAGAAATTTGACATATTTGAGACTGTCCAGAGTTTTGAAGGTAGAACCAAATGTAAAATGGAATGCAGAAACAGCCTAAGAAAGCAACATATAAAGGAAACACCAGTGATTGCCTGAAAATAAACCTGCAAAAATAGCATAATCTCAGAGGAACATCTTTTCATGAAATGAAATGAATGAAAAGAATTACTTACCCAAATTTTCAATGGAATAATAACGTTGTTTACTGTCCACCCGCACAGTCTCAGCATACGGACTGCCTACGCCGTAGCCGATGATGTACCCGCGGACGACAATGTTTGGGTTCAGCGGCGGAGTCCAACTCATGACGATACTTGTTGTCAAGGGCCTGACATGAAGAGAGCTTGGCTGGTCAGGAACCTGAGATTCTGGGATTAAAAAAAGAAAGAGAGAGAGAAGTATAAATTAATATTCTACTCAAGGTTTGAGTTTAGATTGAAATATTTGCACAAAAAGCCCAACCAGGTGCCCCAGAGTTACATGCAGCGCTTACATGCAATTTGGTTTCTGAGCTACATCCTTCCCTTCCAAGAGCACCGAGCTGCCTCATCCTGTTTTAAACAGAGTATCTCCTGGTGCTTCCCACCTTTAGCATAAGGCTACGAGAGATATTTAAAATGGTGCAGGAAAATGAAAGATGACCTGCAAAAGAATTTCCAGGAGGACAACTTTTCCCTAGTCTATTTGCAAGTTCAGCAGGATCCTAACAGCTGATTGCATGAGTCGTCCTGGGCTCGCAGATTATTTAACAAAAAGGTTTACTTTGTTAGAAATATACTAGTATATTCTGGCAATAGTCTGTTTCTTTCCCAGGAAAACAAGAATTTAACTTGTGGACATGCATCTCTTGCTTTGAAGCTGCTTTAAATAATACACCAGCATTTCAAAAATGAAGTAACAGAATGAGATATTTACAGGTGTTCCCAGGTAAAATTCATTAAGTAGTAATTAATCACTTGGAGTCTATTTGCCTTCTACAAGCCTAATTTTAGCGTAAAGGTTAGATGAGTAAATGCCTTTTGTTTGAGTTTACCCGGTATCTACCATATCACAAGTCTCTTCAGAGGAGCTGCACAGTAGCTTGTCTGTTTGAGAGCAGAAAGAGACAAGTTACTATTTTTCCCCAATAAAAAGGCTTGCAATATAATAGATGAAAGCTTATATGGAAGGCAACAAGGACAAGATGATGTAAACTCCAACAAAAGACACTTCACAGTTGTGAAGCATTCCCACTGTAAACCTTGGAAAAGGTAATAAAAAGAAGAATTAACACTTTTCAATAACCAGTCCCATGCATGTGTCCTTGGTATTTTATGAGCTTTCAGTTGAATTCTTATGAACACATTAGAGTAGTCTGAAAACCTGCTGCACCTTCAGGGAAGGCTGATCAGTACATTACCAGTCTGAACCACCTAGCAACTTTAGAAGTCCTTTGCATTCAACTCCTTAAAATTGCAAAGCATGGGTCTTGTTTAAAAGTTGAAGAAAATTCACTGAAAAGTTGCTACTCACAAAAAGAAGAAACAGATTGCACCAGTAGTGCCACTGTAAGTCAGGTTAAGTTGCCATTTACCCCCACTCCACTCCCAAACTTTGTTTTAATGCAGAAGCAAAAGTTACTTGAGCAGCTATTCCTCAACAGTGCTGTTTGAAAAACAAATGACAGAAGCATTTCTTACAAGACCCAAAGATAAAATAACAATTTGATGCCTTGAAATGAGAAGCTGGATAACATAGCAATACTGAAAATTCCTCAAAATTCCTAAAAGCAGCAATTCTCAGGCAGCAGAGAAGATCAGAGCATTCAAAGAACCGATTGCCCTCAAATGATCATTTTTACATCTGACACAACACAAAGATTTCAACTGCAGTACAGATACCTCTAGGCAGCCGTTTAGGTTAAAACTACTTCATTCAAACATTTCATATTCTTTATTTCAAACAATTCAAATATGCGATTCACGCATTTCAGAGCTAAGTCATGACTTCTTATTTCAAAAAGTTAAAGGCGGTTTAACTTCTGGTACCCTTCTTGTGAATTAAGTCTCTAAAATGAAGCTGGGGTGAACAACATTTTGGAACTATTCTTTGAATACTGACATTTCATAAACACAGTTTTTTTTTTGAAGATGCACTTTTTTGCTTCAGCTTTCTGTATAAAGCAATTTTAGTTACATTTTCATTAGCTTTACTTTCAAACATTTTCTGGAAAAAACACTTTTCTTATTCTGAAACAGAACTTTAGAATTTGTGTTGTGTAGCTCACATCCCAAATACAAAGTTAAATGTTAGAATCAACTATTTTTTTTCCCCTCAAACAAAATATTTTTTGCTTCTCTTTACAACGAAGCATGTTTTCCACAGTAAGGACTTCTGTCAAACATAACATACGGCCAAACATCTAAATCCATCAATTCTTCAGGAAACACAACCATCCAGCCTTTGCATGGCTCTGCTGATTTCAGTGTTCCAGCACTCGGATATCCAGGAGTCAAATTCTCATTGAAACACGTATCTCATTTCTGCTTCCTTTGTCAGATCATTCCCTTGCGGTTCTAGATCAATACATTTACTTTTGGATCTCCTGGGCTTGACCGTGATGCCAGAACTACTTCTGAGAAGCAACCATGAGATCCCATTCTCCTACACGTAGCACCAAATGAGTTCTTCATCCCAAGTCCCAAATGAGACAAATTTACAGTCCCTCTCTTAACTGCACCAAGAGTTTCTCGCTCTCCTGTCAGGTGAGGAAATCTGTGGGTACTCGTAAGGAAATGCCGCGCTCAGACCCACGAGCTGTGGATGTCAGCCAGCCCCACAGACCAGTGGCTGGCACGCAGGAGGAGAGCTCCTCGGTAGATGTGCCCATGAAACCAGATTTCTTGGTGCTGCATTTCTTACGCTCTTCCCTTACGGACGGTTAGGTTCGCAGAAAATGGAAGCTGAGGTCCTGTGTCGCTGCCTGCCGTGACTTCTCCTCCTGGGATGCCACATCTGCTCACACGTGCCTCCGAGTCCTTCGCTGTGTGTCTACTTGATGGCTTGAGCACCTACGTCTTCCATCCAGGCAATACTGCACCTAGTGCTACTTAAAGGTCCCTAATTCTACTGTCAAGCTTGAAAAATGCTTTACATTTGGGTCACTTTAGCAATTCTCTTAGGCATTCAAAGATGTATGTTTTACAAAGTCAGGCTACTTTTTACTCATCCCATTTTGTTCACATATTTCCCCCTTCACTTTTCAGTATAAATTACAATATAATAGCAGTGTAGCTTGTCATGCTCTTAGAGCACTAATTTAAAGCTGAAGCTAAACTATATCACTATCTAATATGTATAACAGCTTCCATCTGTTCAATGCAGTAATCAGAAACCAAGCATCCTAAACCCATTTTCCTGGAGGATACCTTTGCTGAGTTGATCAGAGATTCTCTTGCATCCTTGCTCAAGCTATTTAAAACAGACCCTTTGGGGAAAGCACTGCTTTCAATTTCTATTTTTTTTCTTTTTTAAAGCACAAAATTTGAGGCTTAAAATAAATATTTAAAACCTTCCCAGCTGTCAGTAAAGGCATTCAAGCTTTCTAGGGAACCTTGAAGAAGCAGCAATGTTTAGATTTCTAATCACTTTAAAAAAAGACAGTAATTAAAATGACTATCCATTGGGAGTTGATGCTGTTCGCCGGGATACTGTTCATCTTTGTGCTGCTGATGCCAACCAAGCTTCCAGAGAAAGGAAGAGAAACTGCATTAGCCAGAGCAGCAGAGAGGGAATTGCAGTTACCAGCCTGTGCTCCAGCCCTTCCCTGGTTAGCTGACACTTGCAGGACTCTGCGTAACTACAGTAATAAGTAGATTCTTCCCCAGGGTTCGTCGGACCATTTGTACCTAGTACGCAACACGGTGCATTCCCAGCATCAGGCTGCTGCGGCTTCACAAGGATAATTCATCACTACTGCAAATGCAAACGCATGTAAATACAATACATGAACAAAATGGCTTTGCTTGAATTTATCGGCATGCACCCACTTCCATCGCGTGTCTCCTGTGATTACTCGATTAACGTCTTTGCATGCACACGTGTATTTGGGCACAAAAACTTCAAAGGAATGCCGTGTGTACTAAATGCAAATCAAAACGAAAATTTGCTCACATGTGTTACTTTCTTTTTGCATACCGCGGTGTGTTCAGAATTTATCTTTTACTCTCGCCAGCGAAAAGTCAGCTGTTTACACCTTAACAACATCACTTCTCAAACTGCTGTCTAGCCAAAGCATAATTAGAAAGATATCATCATGCACCGCGGCATGTTGTGATCCGTTGGTATAGTTACACCGCGTCTAGCAGCATCACCTCTTCTTTCAAACCTTGATGAGAAACCACAGGTAGTGGTTCTCCCATTTTGCCTGCCATGCACTGCAGTCACTCCCAGTCTGCTGGAAAATTGCATTTGGACATAGGGAAAGGCAGAAATTCTTCAATTTGCAAGGCTTGATTTTGAAATCATAAGGAAATCCGGCAGGTCAAAAGAAAGGCAACATCAAGTACTATGGTGCATTTAAATTGATTATTTATTTATTCTTTCATCCAGTTTGCCTTTGATCCTTTTTAGGTGACTTATTTTGTTTTAAAAATCATAGCAATTTTCATCAGTTTCCTTTTATTTTCTATTCATCTCCTTTCTACTATGTATTTGCTTCTCATGGATAGTCTGTAGTTTTGCCGTGACTTCCATCTGTCAGATTCTTTGTTCCATTTGATTTGCAGTCTGTTTAATTTTTTTAGGTAGACTTTTTCATTACTCTCCTTTTATTCCTTTACTACTTCAAATATTCCAGTCATTTTATCTAACCCTTTCATTTCAGTGTTTTTCTTCCCTTTTGTGTCAGCATCTGCACTGATTTATACAGCCCACAGTTTTCAGGTATCTGCATCCCATCATCTTTCACTAATTATTCAGCTCTGTTGCCAACCTGCATTTCTAACATCTGCAAATAAAGGCTGGGAAACAGGATTTGACCTATTTGAATATTTGCTTAGTGAACTGTTAGGATTGTTGGCATCATTTCCATTGTTTCTTTGATTGATTACATTTATCATTTATGAAGTTTACGCAGATTCACTGCACCGTATTACGGCAAACGGCCGTGATGCTCAGGAGCTAAATTCTGTCACAGAATTATTTTAACAAAGGTTTCCGACTCCTTGGTCCTGGTGATGACAGAGGAACGCAACCCAAGGCATACGGGACCCAGGACAATAAGAAATCATCTGTTGGTGGGTGTTCAGAGCCCAGGCATCTCACCCTAACCTCGGCTTGGGTGACAACTGCAGTGACACCCCTCAGCTAGAAGGCTTTAGGAGACAACAGCTTTTAAAAGAGATCCATTTACCATCGAGATCATTCTCGGGTGTTTCCGCCGTGTACCAGTCCGAGGGGGGGCCTGTCCCATTCACTGTCATGGCAGCCACCTGGAAACTGTACTGGCTTCCTTTCTCAAGTCCTGTTTGAAAAAAAAAAAAGCAAACAAAAATCATACAGAAAGAAGAAAAACAGATTAATGAAAATAGCAGAGTTTGCAATAGACTTTGCATAAAATGAAATCTCTAGTAATAGTCCACTGGATGTGCCATATATAAGGAAATACATAGAAATGCATATATATATGTATATATACAAAATACGTATTCAAATACATAGAAGCGTGTTCCCCCAGCACACCGCAGCCCCACACAGTGTCTCGCTGCCTGGTTTACAGACTGTGCTATACAGTCCACGTACGTGGGGATGTCGTATGGGCAGCACCCTCCGAGCAATGCCTGGGCAGGGGTGTAGCAGAACGGCTCCAGGGGGGAGGTTGTTAGACACGCGGGAAAAGAGATTTTTGACCAAAACAAAAGGCTTCAAAAATTGACTGAGTGCTGCACTGGCCCAGGACTAGTTTGGGTCGTAATTCCCATCGGTTGCGCTCATACATACAAAATTCATGGAAGTCCAAGTAGTAGAAAAATGAAGATTTGTTTTACATAACTAATCTCTTAATTGCACACTTCACAAAAACAGCTCACTGCTTTTAACACGCAGGATACTGCAGGTACACTCTCCTTATGCATAAAATTTGCAGGCTAGGAACTAGGTTAGCAAGCGACGAGTGTTTTGCTTTCCGGTGCTCCTGATTAACTTCAGAGCACACAGTGCAGGCAAAAAATATAAAGTCTTACCAATATTATGAAATAAGCACGAGTTCAGAAATAGACGTTTTCCTCTGTGGCTAAAGCCATCAGAAAACAATTACTGCAGCGTTCCTGAATGTGCCACAGGACTTCCAAGTCCCTGAGGTGGGGATATAGGTTTATCTTTTTGCTCAGTCTATACTGACCACAAAGCACAGGAAAAAAATGTTTCATTT
The DNA here is from genome assembly GCF_000737465.1 of Haliaeetus leucocephalus. Taxonomy (NCBI): domain Eukaryota; kingdom Metazoa; phylum Chordata; class Aves; order Accipitriformes; family Accipitridae; genus Haliaeetus; species Haliaeetus leucocephalus. Next base: position 3,215,956 of record NW_010973302.1, on the reverse strand, counting down.
AATTGCAAACATTCTCTGGAGAAGAACACTCATAATTAAAAAGAGCAGTTTAACATTTAGCAGACATGGAAGGCTACTCTAAAATTGATAGCAGCTATTTAAAAACCTGCACTGTAACTCTAAACTCCTTTGCTATTGCAGATGTTCTTATTATCCCGTAAAGCACCTGCCTACCAAATAGGATTGCAGCAAAGATGTGAAGTACCTACATGTTAATATTTAAAATGTCCATTTAGAAGAGCCATGCAGCAGCTCGGTCTCCAGCAATCACAAAATATGCATGCAGCGGGTAATAACGAGATCTGGATATTTTTCTTAATTGCTTTCTAAAACGTGTATTCCCAAGCTCCGTAAAACAAAGCACTTCCCTTCGGGCTGCACAGAGCCATCGGCGGCCGGGGCAGGCAGGAGGGCTGGGGCCGCCTGCAGCCCACAGTCCCACCAGGACTCGACAGCTCTTCAAGCCCGGAATAATTCATGTGAACGAAAGTTCGCTCAGGACGTGGGGATGTACTGCAAGAGAGGTTAACCTGCTCTGCTCCCACGCGGCAGACCGAGGCTTTCGCCTCCCGCAGCCTTTCCCCCTCGCCGAGGGCGCGATCCGCAGGGATGGGATCCGCGGGGACGGTGGCAGCGGAGCTACGGAGGTACGTGCCTTCGCTCTGGGACTCGGACTGCATCGCCATGTTTTCTTCTCTAAGCTGTCACGGCAGCAGCCACTCCAACATCTGAGCAGCTTTCATCGTTATTTCTACTTTATCTGCCAGAAAATAGATCCTTCCCAACTTGCCTAACGTGCTATCGCTCCCCAGAAAGTACTCGTTTGTTGTGCAGCCATCAGTTATGTAGCCTTCACAAGAGGTCCCATGGGGACTTCTTTCAAGAGCCTAGGTTAGATGACCGAGTTGAGATTTCAGTATTTAAAGTTTTCCTTGTAAAAATGTTCTACTTTTGCTGTTATTTAATTTTGAAAGAAAATACTGCTTTTCCTTCCAAAACAGAAAAATGATATTGTTTATTCTGAAATATATAATTCAAAATTACTTCTGATTCTCACAGATTTACATGTGGAAGTAAACATAAAGCAGGTCATTTGAGGTGAAATCACAGTTATACTGAATTCAGTGGCAAAGGTGCCACTGACTTTGTCAAAGTTTAATTTTCTCCCTTGATGCTTTGCTGCTTTCTCAGTTATGTCTTGGGCACAATGCAAGAACCCAGGTGAAATTCATTTTCACCCACTAGAATTCACTGTAACCCTTACAATACTCATCTGGCTACTTTCATTCATTGCAATTATAGTTTTTCTATGATCTACTGTTGCACTTTTTATTCTGTGAGGAGATATTTTCCACTGAAAATCTTGGAAAAGAAACTAGGGAAATCGATTATTTTTGCACCCATGAGAAAATAGGAGATGTTGACTGAGTGCTCTAAAAAACCATCCAAGTCTTAAGATATTAGACACAAGAAATGGGGCTTCAAATTCATTAATGATAAAATCCAGGAGACAAACATATGATAAAAGCATTAAGGAAAAGATTGGTTTAAAAGAAACACCATAAAGACTGTCTTCATACAACACAATAAATGCTACCTGCCAGCAAAGAAATCAATGTTCCCTTGAAGTGAAAGTATATTTTATTCCCAAAGCATTTAATTCATCAAAACCTTGCAAGGCTGTACCATGTGAACACTGACCTGTGAACAAGTACCAGAGGTTGTTTGGCTCCAGTGTTTCAATCTCACCCCTGCGGGTAGTCTTTCTATGTCGGATTTTATAGCCCGTAATAAATCCATTTTGAGTACCTGGTGGTGGAGGCAACCAGCTAACTTTGATGCTCTGTAAAAGAAGAGATATTATTGTTGATTTTTTTTTTCAAAGAAACGAAAGAAATAAAGCACATAAAATGAATTTAAAAAAAGGAAAAAAAAAAAGGCTATGTTTTTCTAATAACAACATGTATTCAACTAAGTTGTTACTTTGAGAAGAAAACCATATCAAATCTAAAAAGATTCACATTGGGATAAAGAAAACCGTGCATTCTCTAGCAGTGGATGGCTATATAGACAATGGATTTATATAGTAAATTTTCTCCCTTTTCAGGAAGTTTTCATTTCAACAGGCTACTAGAATACCTACAGTACTAGAAACATCAGCTCTAGGGTTGAGTAGACACTGCAACTCATTTCGCTTTTCAGCCCAAAGTGCCAAAGTCACCTCTTTCTGACCATAGGATACAAATATCAACCTGAGCAGCCCTAACAATTCTGTGCCATTTTAATTCCACGGACATTCACAGAGACATTACATTGATATAACGAGGGTGCAGTAAAGAGAGTCAAACCTCTTGGGAATAAACTTATTGCCGATCCAAACGCATAAGAGAATTTTTGTTGAGCCATTCGTCAGAGTCAGTAGCAACGCAATTAACCAAGACCAATCACTTTTTCTAAATACTGCTTGTCTAGCCTAGATTATGTGAGGGATTTTAGCTTAGCCTAATAGCCCAAACAGAAACTCTCCCTTCCTGATGCGTCCCGACACAGCCCTACACAGTCAAACACCCGTCTCTGCCACCTCTCTCCTTGGAGAAAGGTCTGAAGGAATTTTGTCATCGCGATACAGAAGCCAGTCCACGTCCTTGGCCATTCCTGTCACCTTCTCTTGTACTTTTTCTTCCTCCCCGTCTTTGGCGGAGGGGACACGGCAGGTTTGTGCAGTGCTGCAGCGATCATTTTCTTTTCAACCGTGTTCATTTTCCAATAACCCCCAACACTCAGCGGTGCTTTTACCACTGCAGACCATTGTGCTTCCAGACTTCTAACAGCAAGACCTCCTTCCCGAGCAGCAGCAGCTAGTTCAGCGCACAGCAGCGGGTACGCATGTGTTCCCTGCGTTGCTTTATATTTAACCACACGGAATTTCATTTACTCTTTTACCTCCCACTCGCTCAGCGTTCTAAGGATTTTTAGCAATCAGCTTTCACTTTTGCTACGCTAAATTGTTAACCCTTGTTTCCTCACTCTCCATCCTGTGCACTAGCCGGCATGGACTCCGGTGTGCATCGCTGGGCAACTCCACCGCCGGCGGTCCTCAGCTGAGACAAGCCAACACCTCTCTCCGTCCTTTGTTTGGTTGCTTATCACAAAGGGATCTTCTTCCTTACGCTGCAGCAACTGCATTTCTTCAGGAGGCTTTTGTGAGGGACCTTATCAAAAGGCTTTAGGAAACCCAAGCCAATGATATCAACTGGATCTCCTTGCCCAGGTGCTCAATGATTCCTTCAAAGGACTTTAATAGGCACGTGAAGCAGGACTTCCCTCCACAAAAGCTGTATTGATCCCTCTTTGTCATATCATGTTCATCCATATGTCTATTCATTCTGTTCTTTATTACAGTTTCTATCAATTTGTCCAGGAGAAACCACCAGATTTACTGGGCTGGACTGATAAGAGAGCTGATATCGTACATTAACATTTCTTTGCTAAAACAATCTGGGTACCAGCTGTTCCTTACAAGTCTCCAATCCTTCTAGTGTTTTCACTCAGCCCAATACAAGGTATTAAGAGTTTCTCATGGAGCAAGGCCTCACAATCGCACAATTCTATCTATACTATCTCTTGCAACACTGTATTGCAAATATTTAGACAAAGAAAAAAGTCAACCACATCACAGTGGATAGTTTTTGACCAAACACAATTTATTACCATTATTGAGTTGCTTAGTCCCTGCATAAATATGTTATAGCACATATCAAATTAATTATTGCAATAGAAAAATCAATTTTGCACATATACTGCCCAGTGATTTATTGTTACAATCAATTATACATTTCAAAATCAATACTTCAGGTTTTCATTGCTGAGAGAAATAATGCCGAGTTTTTTGCATTAGGGCAGAACAAACTCCATTTTTCAAACCAGAGAGCAATTGTTTTAAAAACAGATTTGGTCACTTTGCATATTGAAATTGCCTACATATAAAATGTTTATGGAAGAATGCAAACACCCAGAGAGCAGCTTTAAAACATATTTCTGTTGACAGCTCTGAGGACGTCTACAGGTAACTCATTGTTCGATACCGGTGCACTCCCAACTCTTCCGATTTCTGCACAACACTGAGCCACGCTCCCATCGTGGAGACCTCAGCACCTCTGTGTATTCCAGCCCAGCTACAAGGAGAAGACACTTTGACTGCCCCATTGCCCAGGTAGAGAAGAAAGCAGAGCATTTGGATATTTTCTCAGAGAAGGGTAAGAAAGAACAACTCCAGCTTTTCCCTGCCCCTTCCAAGAGCAACAAGAAAAACGCTTCTAAAATCCCAGCTGCCCCCATCCAGGGGAAAAAAAATAAATATATGGAGAAAAAACAATAAAGGGAGGAAGGGACAGGAATGCTTTCAGGTACCTGTCACACAGCTCATGCAGGTAGATGGTTACAGGAATGATTTCTGGATTGAAAAATCCCACCAGAAGGGACAAATGACACCGGTCTCTCAGTTTGGAAAGTGCAGTAACACAAACTTTTACCCAAAGGTGCCACTTAGAGAAAATTTAGAACTGAATCAGCTGATAGAAACCACAAGTGAATTTTGAAAGAAATCCCATAATTTGGAAGACCTTCTAATGACCCAGACTTTTGAGTGGCTCTTTGGGTGGTCCACCACCGTTTCCAAACCACAGGCTCCGTTTTGTCAATTTATTTCAAACAAAAAAAGATTGCTGAGCTACATGTGAGCTAAACCAGCTCGAGGCCCCAAGACAATCTGTTGCCCTCCAGGAGAGGCAGCACTAGTGTTGGTTCTGCTCCTTCAGAGGAAGGGCTCTCCAGGCCAGCGTCCACCCACACAAAGAAAAGAGTTTCTGGCAAATAGAACAAGACTCAAGCAACGGATCTGCCACTGGGGTGGTTCAACCCGTCAATGGGGCCAGTCAGCAACCATTTAACAGATGTGAGATTTATAGACGTGTGGTTTTTAGGGATATAAGGAACTATTGCAGCCATACTACTTCTAGCCTGAACTTGACACCAATTTGATTTAAAAAACACAACAAGAGTTCCAGCAGAAGCATCCAAGCACTTGGAGCTGCAACACCTGCGAGCACTGCACAGTTTTTATGAGACCCCAAATATCCCTTCCTCTGCCTTGAAGTCAACGCTGACTGCATCTCCCTGCACAGCAGGTCTCACAGAGGCAATGGGTTTGATCTAACGCTCAAAGTAGAATAAATAAGATCTTCCTCATGATCAGAGGAAAAAGCAGGTTCTTTACAGATCCACCTAAAGCTGTCACTGTAACAGTAACAGTTCACTTTCACCTCAACCTGGTCTCCATGGACACCACAACGATGCTTTTTATCAATAGTACTTAACATGTGACCCTTTGCACCAGGAAAATCAATGACTAAGGTTCTGACGGGCTTCTTGTCCTTTCTTCTGCTTAAGAGAGAACAGTAATGACTAGTGCTCTAATCCTTCACGCTCTATCCGAAAGGTAACCAACAGAAAGAAAGTATTTCCTTTCTGTTATACCAGCATTCCTAAGGAAACCATAAAACGACGCCAGCTTCAAGAGGATTTTAAGAACCTGTTAGTCCTGGTTGGAACGCAACATGGAAAAGTACTGTAAAAGGTTACTGGCCTTTTTTGTATCTTAAATACTCCTACTAGTGTTGTTTAGCTTTTATTAGTAATAGCAATGGGCACTGAAGATACCTGAGGTCTGTCAAATGCTGTAGCGACACACATTAAATATTCTTAAGAACAGCAATAAATAAAAAAATAAACCAACACTACAGCACCTCTGAAGTATCAGTGGCTTCAATACACCCAGACGGCAAGCATTCCCCACTTAAGGTTGCAAGCTGAAATAGGACTATAGGCTTGAAGAAATTAAAATTTAAAAACTAGCATAAATAAGCTGGACCTGTCAGAAGCAAGGCTTATAGCCAAAACCACAATATACTGCCCGAGATGCAGTTGCAAATAATTACAAGCCCCCAGGACACTGAATAGAAAGTTTCATGACAGGTTTGACTCATCTTTCATCCTTAAAAACCCTGCCTTGGGACCTGGGTACATAAGTCAGACTGGTCACCACCGAACACAACGATACATCCCCCAGAAGGGCTCCTAAAGATCTGCTAGGAGCATTCAGAAGTTGTCCTGTGCCTCTGAGAACGAGCCTTTCTGTGCTTGCCAAAATTCATGTCTAACTGTGGCTTTTGTAACTGCTATTAATCTTGGCCTCAATAATCTCCTCTGGGTGAAGTGTGCATTCAGAGGCATTCAGGCTCTGGTTTTGCTAACAATTAAATCAAAACCACCTGAACAGCTCATGGAAAACATGTATTATCTCCCAAATCAGGTACCTTTTGAAAAACAGGCAGGACTCAAGAAGGGACTTAAAAAGACAGTATTTAAAAAATATGTCTAACCCTCAGGTGTACTTTAAAGCAGGCTAGTGCTTGAGAAAATGTGAAAATCAATGTGTCATTTGTGCAATAAGATGTGCTAAGCTGACATAACTGCAAAATAATAGTTTACACCATGAAATTAAGCATCCCAAGGTGAAGTAAAGGGTACTGTACTGTTTTTTTGCTATGTGTGAGTTCTCTCCTGAAAGAGAAGATGAATTCCAAGGAAATACTTATTCTATACTATGCATGTAGCGTAGAAGCTTATTACCCTAGTGCTGTAAGCTGTGCTGGTGCATTCCTTCTCCCTGCAAACTCAGGAAGGCTCGCCAGCCCTTGGCGTAAGCGTGAGGAGCCGGGCAGCGAAGCGACCCTTGGCTGTGCCAGGAACTCCTACCCAGCTGAGACAGGGAGATCTGCTGTGCGTCTCAAGGACTCCTGCTGCCCGGCGGAGGGAGGCGGGGGACGGGAGGAGAGATAGACACTTCTCACAACAACCTGCAGCCAGTTCTCTCTCCTAACGACCTTGAGACCTTGTTATTACAGCCCTCCCCTGACAGTCTGGGAGCAGTCCCTATCTATGGAGTTCTCAGTCTCAGAGTTTCCCTTATCTGCATGTGAAATGGTACCAGCGCAGCTGGCATCCCAGCAATGTGTTGATGGCAAAAGTCCATCACCTCCTGAACCTACAAGCAGCGGTACTACGGGAGGCCCTTGGAGCTCTCCCGGACCGCAGCAGGATGGGACCAGCATCTCCCTCTGAGCGGGACGCCTCTCGAAGCTCCCAAACTCTCCTGTCTGTTTGCGAAAATTGGAGGTCTGTCGCCGAAAGCCGACACGGCTGGGGCAGATTCTCTCCACTCCTTGAGGCTCGACCCTTTGCCCGTTGAGAGAAACACCAAAGCATTGACATGAATATTTTCACTGACCTCGAGGGGAATTTTTAACAGGCATACCTCTTTTTCCTCTCTCTCTTTTACTCTCTTTTATTCCCTTGTATGTATTTATCTTAGTGACTTTATGCACACATGTGTACTAACCTGAATAGTCTATAGTAAGTCAGTTATAGCAAGTATATGATAAGCTATAAGTTAATGCTTTCAAATTTACACTTAAATTACTGTCATGAATTTATTCAACCATGAATGAATTTCAGGCTGCTATTGCACTCATAATCCCTTTAGATACAAACCACTGCCCAAGTCTGGGACTAGGAGTCGATCCAGCCGCACCTAGACTCCGACAGGAGTTTAGAAAGCAAGGGGGTCTTCTCTGAACCTCGTGACTCAACGGGAGGGTCTTCCTTACCCTTTTTACATTCTCAATCTCTGTACAAATCACGAGCAATCAATTCTAACTCAATTTTTTGCTGTATGTTTCTCTTTCACCCTATTGTGTTTTCGGTCTCTGTATACCTAATTTTAGTCTAATTCAAACTTAGTCTTCCTTTGCGGGTTTCATCCACGTATTAGGTAATAGAGTGAACCTTGCCATCAAATTCTGTGAAGTCGTGCTTTTATATAAATTCCTATTAAATCATTTTTGCTAATACCATTGGAAGTGATTCTTTAAGTGGTCCAAACCACTCCTTTTTGTGACATAAGGAAAGTCAAAACTACTTAGAAGCCAGACCTATGGAACCTACAGAGATCTTGTATGATGTTTTTTCATTAAATAAGGGTGTCTTATTTTGAAAGGCTTTAAGTCAATATTTTCAATGCTCTGGGAGAACAAATTAAGATCCGTTATTTGTTAATGGTATCTCGACCATCAACAGTTTAACATGTGTTTGTGTACAATGTGGTTCAGGCTCCCAGCTGTGGACGTGTCAGCTCAGACCCATGTGGGACACAGAAGTGCCTTGCAAAAATACAGGAGGCCTAGGGCAAGGAAAGAAAAAGGAGAGCATTTCACAGTATGTGCTGTGAACGCCCAAAGTCCTGCTGGAAACATCTGAAAGGATCAGTAGTCAAGATGACAGGATTTTTCACGTGCTGAGTTGCAAGTGTAGGAGCAGAAGGGGTGAGGCTTGGATCCATTTTTTCCAACCGGTTCTGCTCTTTTATGACCCTCGCTGAATTACCTTCCAGTAACATGATTCTCGGACTTGGGTCCCATACCTTCGGGCACAGCCCTGGACTTTATTTCCCATTTTATTTCCTGGGCTTGCAGTAGGACTAAAGCTGTAGTCACCGGAGAGGCTCTTTTCTCAAGCATCCAAACCTGTTACGGTACGTGTATGAGTGACAGAGGAAGGCGCTTAACGCAAAAGCTGAATTTCTCCCAGCCTTTCCTGCTGCCCTCGGACCGCCTCCCCTCCCATCGCCCCGCAGGCAAGGGGCTCTCCTTCTACAACCGACATGTAAGCTGCAAATTAATTTACAAATACATGTGGAGCCTGTTGGCAGTTGCCTTGGATATGAGCAATTTTAAAGTCCCCAAGCATGGTGTTTCATAAAACCACTTTTTTTGCCCCAAGAGAAGATAAGAAGAAGAAAAAACTGGGAGGATTGTTAAGGTATGAAGACCTTTTCAGCCAGTATTATCTCCTCAGGGTATTTCTCTTCTGAGCTACGTCTCCAAACGGCTCTTATATTAAAATTGCATGATCAAATACTTAAACCATTTGATCACCACAGTCTTAAAAAAAAAAAAAAAAAGAAAAGAAAGCGATAGTAATGATATACTGGGGAAAAAAACTTAAGGATAAAAAATGCCTCTGGGTGTCTTCGCTAACTTGAAAAGAAGAGAAGATGAAACATAACCAAATACAAGGCTTAGAAGAGTCAGGAACCTCAGGCAAATACTTGGTTATGGTGGCAAAGGAACAAAACAAACAGAAAATAGTGAGGTTTGAAAACAAATAATGAAAAAGTAATAACTTCCTCTCTCTCTGCAAATGTAGAAATTTCTGAGGCACAACTGCTTCCAAAACTTTGTTCTATATATTTAAAAAAAGTCTTTGGAAATTATTATGGACAGTGCAACTAAGTGCTTTTTAGCTGGGTGACATATGGACATTTCAAAATAGTATGCTTAGACCAACATTTAAAACAACTTTAATGTTTCAAAATTGGAGGAGATTCCTCTGAGCTAAGTTTAGACACTCAATGCATCAGGCTTTTTTTATAGTTGTTGATGAGAAAAAGGAATGTCCAAAGAAATTCACCTGCAGTGCCTGCCCCTAGAATTGCCCATTTTCCCCCCAACTGCACGGGACAGCTGGTCTAGCCACGAATATCTGACTTTTACAAGTCAAAGTTAGGACAGGTGAATCTTGCTTTCAGTTTCTCATTTTATTAAGCAGAAAAAAGTCATTGCTTACTGGGTTTTTCAGGCATTTTTAGATATTTTAGGGCATTTTTAGATGTTTCATTACACAGCTAAAACTAACTTGTACTGATTTTGTAAGTACATTTGAAAACGATACCTTTTGAAGTAACTAAGACACACCATTAACTTGAAAAGATTTTTTTTTTTTAAAGAACATCATATTCATGAAGATTTTCAAAGCTTCGACATCTCCTTCGGAGTTGGGCTAGAAAGTTCTCATTGAGAAAATCAACCCCTGTAGTAGGAAAACCCATCTACAAAATATTTCCATAGCTGTAGCGATATATTTCTTTTCATTTTAACTCTTCCTTCTGCCAATGACAGAATTACTCACAATGAACGGTTGCTCTCAGCTCTTCCTCCCTCCGCTGAGGATGCTCTGGGTTTGAGTGACCAGGGCACACGGAGTCGGGAACCCCTGGAATGCCGCCCGGCGAAGGGACATGGATGCTGCTGGCAGCATCCTGGCCAGGCAAGAGTCCCGTCCCTGCCCAAGGGCTGCCGCGTTGCCTCTACGGCACGCAACGTTGCCTCTACGGCATTTGCCAACATCAGACGTACCGAGGCAGCAAACCCACCCGCAGAGAGCTGCCTGTCGACATGCAAACAAACTCCTTAAAGTCATTCAACAGCTGGCAAAACCATTTCTGATCCACAGTACGATTTTGATTCGTATCGGGCAAGGAAAGGTTGAATTTCACCTCCTTCCTTTGCAACACCTGCTAAATATTGCAAGCTCATAAAGGGCTTCAATCAACTATAAGAAAACGAACTGGAACTTTACAGGCCCAGGGATCAAAGCAACTATCAATACTTCAATCAAGTTTTCAATTACAAACGCATTTAATTGATTAGCACTTAGCAGCACCTGTAGTTGGCTATCACTTTAATTACTGATTATACCAATACTGATTACTTAAATGATATCTGCCTGAGAGCCTCGTGATTAAGAGTTTATAAAGCAAAGGGCACAATAATTTCAAAATAATTAGGCTATTAAGATTCAGATTAAAATAAAATCACAAGAATATTAAAAAAATATATTCCATTTCAAATATTAATGCACGCACCCTTATTATGCTGTGCTGGCATTAGGAGCTGCCCAGAGATCCCCCAAAGGCAGCGAACTCCCTCTTTCTCTGGAGGAAGGTGTTAGCTGCCCATCAGCACAACCGACCCAACACCATCACTGCCGCAAACAACAAAAGGAGGAAATCAAAAAAGCACAATGAAATAATGCATCCCTAAACCTGTTTATTAAATATTTACGCTCCCGCAGCAGTAAAGGAGGTTCCTCCTGTTATACCATATGCAACGGAGAGATGCACACTGCATTTGGAGACTGACGGCGTTCCTGTGTCCATCACCCGAGTGCCAGAGCCTGCCTTAGCTTTGATGGCAATTCTCTGTACAATTTTTTTATGAAGCCACTGACGCCTTCCTTTTTGCAAATCACACGTTTTCATAACGACACTACTGAAATACTAACTGCGACAGAGGTTTGCGAGTCTCAACGTGCGTGAAGGTTCCCATGGTAAGGTAACACAGGAGCGCAAAGCATACCAGCTTCTCATGGCGTACTGTTAACCTGGAGAGCATCCCTTTGGGCCTCTTATGGAAAAAGCATAAAGAGAGTTTCCCAGCAGAAATGCTCAGATTTAAAGGCCTAATTCGGACGCTATTTTGGGTATAGAGGTTAGTTAGTGAGTTTCGGAAAAGAAAGGAACCATCTGGTGCTATTCAGTGTGCATCGTGCGCTGGAACAGCTCCCTGAGCCCAATTGCGGGCATTGAGAGAGGGTTGGGAAAGGATTTGGACAGGATCACAAGCGAACAGCTAAAACGAGGTAAATTCCACAAACGAGTATAAAGCTTTTGTTGAATTACTCAAAGATGGAAGATGATTATGAATAATCCTATTAAAAAGACCAGGGAAACAAGACATCAGAAGATGCAGGGACAATTAGCCAGGCTGTAGATCTTAAAAATAAACACTTCTGCCCCTGTAAATTTTCAGGTTAGGCTAGGACATGTCCTATCCCGCTTCTCAGGACCGCAGAGCATTGCAGAGCAGTATCCAAGGGAAGGAAAGCCCCCTCTCAAGAAATGCAGATAGCAGCTACGGGGATGGACACTGCTGCCTCTCTGTGTAAAACTCAGTTTCTTCTGTTTCTTTTCTTTCTGTAACAAAAAGCACACCCTGTGCAATACCTTCTTAAGTTTTGCTGACAAAACTTTATTTCTTTGACAACAGCCCCAAATTGCATGCATTTTCTGTGCCCTATTCAAAATTGGCACTCTGAAGTACTCTAAGCTTTGTTACATCCATTTATTCACAGAAGCGTGTTACTTTTCCTTTTGATTATAGGAATATATCTCCTATCACTAAGTTTGAGGCTGAATGCTAATAAAATGTGGGTTTGTAAAACCGTATTTTAATGATCGCATACCGGTGAAGTTTAGGACTATGAGAAGACCTGAAATATGAATGTGCACTGACCTTGTCTCCAATTAAGTCCCTGGGAGAAGTTCAAATGAAACGAGAAGGGAAGGTTCTGGCCCTGTTCTTAAGTTAGTTATCAAAGAAGTGGCTGGGTCCTGGTGACTGTAAAGCTTAATTGAAAACAAAAATGGAGCATGAAGACCCACAGGTAGACTTTCAAATTTAAACAAATACTCATCAAAACTAATTTGTGATTCTCTACTCTCACCTCTTGCGTGCCGTGACTACACACTGCCTTCAGACTGTATATACGTACTTCTGTGGCAGCTACAAAAAAACCCTTTAATTTCCTCATTTATTCAGTATAACGCATCCAGAACTTGCGTCTTACAGGACGGCGACTCCCCCGATGTCCCAGGCAGGTGCCGGTGGAAGGCTCACACATATGGCTAGGTTATCTAAATGGACACAGAGGCACTTCTCCTGGCTCACACCTCTGATGAAAAAGTAAAATTTGGCATTTCATGAGAAATTAAGGCGCTCTGCCATTTTCCCCTGGGTTAATCTGTCCCAGAGACCAAGGGCAATCCCACTCCAGGGCCCCATTCCTCAGCCTATGTTTATTATATTAGCATTTTAAAACCTGCCCACTGCTTAATTCCTCCCCATTTTGTACCCCAAGGCTGATCTTATTCATTAATTCTAATTGAACATTATCTGTGCTTCTGCTTTCAGCTTTCCAAGTCTCTAAAACACTGGCAGAAATATAAGGGTAGTCCAGGTATCACACGTTGCCTTAAATAACTCTAGCTCCAGCGAGCTGTGAAAATACATAATATTCAATAATTATTACTGGGTTTATCTCTACGTTTTTTTGTTTAATTATGTTTTTCTTTAAAATTTGAAGTGCTGGAAGGTCTCAAATTATCATGGGACCCAGATATCAAATTCATCTGGGAAAGGCAAATGACTAGAAGTCACTAGACAACCAAACACATTATATCGATTTTTAGGATTAATGACAAGGGTCATTCAGGATAGGCCTTTAAATTTTGTACCCATTGGCATCTGTTTAATTAAAGACTTTTCATTCCCTACAGACACTCAATAACATTAAGCGAGGCTCCAGAAAAATCTCAGACATAAAAATGTATTTTCTATTTTCTAGCTCTTCTAACAAGCACTTTTGCTTTAGGGACCTGCAGCTATGCTTTTTGAATCAGCATCAGAGCAGCTGTGGGACACTTTCGGTATAATTTTTCTCCGCCCCCAAATCAGCCTGAATTTGCAAAATTCAATGGGATTTGCCTAATTCTCTGCACTCCCAGAAACTATACCAGTCAGTGGTAAGCTTAAGGCAAATCTGTGAGGCTTGAAAGTCTTGTCCTGAAGACCTCCTATGAGATGTATTTATAATTGGTACCTTAATTGATATACAGACCTGCAGAAGGATATTCTTCTCCAGTGAAGGACACTGGATCTAGTCCAGCCTCAAGTATTGTTTACTACTGGAGCTGAAAAGTTCAACTTTGTTATAAATCTGCTGCTGGACATTCAAGGTTGGGTTCATCCCAACTAATTTACGTACATAGCTGAAGCATCCCAGTACTTGGTCAGAGAAGGATGTATCATCTATCTGAACCACCCTTCAGGAGCTGCCTGCCACCTTATCACTAAACCAAGCAGCACTTAGGGTGCTGCACTTCAGATGGCTAAATTAAGTGCCAAAGTTCAGGTGGAATGATCAGTCAGGTACTCCATTAATCTGGATTGCATCTGAGCCGTGCTGGAAGACAAGTTAATATCAAAATGACAATGGAAAGCAGCAGAAATGTCACTGAAGTACAGAATGGTGTAATTTGGAAGGGACCTCTGGGGGTCATCTACTCCAACCCCTGAGTATTTATTTCACACTTGTTCAGAGACAACCCATAGTGGTCAACATTTCCAAAAGCAACCTGCACTGCTGACATTTCCCCGTGTTTCACGGGGACCCAGCCAACTCGGTGTCCTGCTGCGGATTTTCTAGGGGATGCTTCCCAAAATGAGACACCTCAGCCCACACTGTGCTTTAAAGAGTGCCAGTCCTCATTAGCAGCCTCATTATCTTGAATTAAGAGCATAAACACAATTATTTAGTTTGGTTTTCTGGGGGCAATGCAGCCCTCCCATCCAGCAGCTCCTGTCCTTAGGCTCAGCACCGCATGTGCCAGGCATCACTGCATCCTCCAGCCCTCCCAAAGGAAGAGACTGAGCCTTTTAGCCATTACTTTAGCCATTATTTCCTTGGAACCAGAGCCCAGATTCGTAGCTTCACAGGCCAGAAGGGATCTTTGCGACCATCCCCTGCCCGGTGTAGCAGAGTCTGTAAGACTCCTCTGGATTAATTCTTGTCTGAATGGGATAAAGGAGAAATCTGGTCTTGCCTGACCTTGGGAGAGGGAACAGATCTGTTCAGTTAAACACACAAAAATGGCTTATGTTGGTATATTTTGGAAGTTTTGTTGTATTTTCAAGGAAGAGAGAGACTTGCACAATGTCGCCAGAATGAGCGACTGGCCAAACTTTGATTACAGCCCTGCTGCCCAGTGCCGCTACATTTAAAAAGTTATTTTCCTTTCAGAAGATTTAATGTCATAATGTTACCAATAAAGGAAGGCACAATAGAGTTGTCAAGAAAAATGAGAAATAATCCCAGCTATAGTCCTGAACAAAGCCCTCCGAAGTAAAGCATGCAGTGATCTAAATAGCCTAGCATCCGGTTGTTATTCTTTGACTAGGAAATAAATACAGCAACCTTTACAAATGGATTTTAGAAAATAACCTGTTACATTAACAATGGGGTGGATTCCCACCTGATGATCACAATTAACCACCCCAGTCAGGAATATCACTGAAAAGAAACGTCTCAGAATAGCAGAGGTAGCATTTCTGGCACTTTCGACCCTTAGGGCTATCTCCTATTCAAAGAAAAAGTTGCAGTGTAAGAATTTATAAAGACAGTGATCTATCTGAGCCCCGCCTGCTCTCATTATCATGGGCACAACGTTTAGGCCCTCGAGGGGGAACAACTGTCAGAATCCTAAAAAATTCAGAGTTTTGAGAATTCACCAAGTAACTTTACGGTGCTGTGTACAACATACTGGTTCACTAAGTAAATTAAGCAACTGGTTTCAAAGCAAGTACGTTTCATTACATCAGACTGCCATAACATCCTCCCTTCACAGGAGATGCTGGAAGAAGCTGCTCTATGCCTTTACTCATGTCATTTAAGAGCTTAGGGCTGGGCGGTGGAAAGCCATCGCAGCGGTGGGACCGGACCCTGCCTCCAGCAGCCTTCGCTGGAGCTTGTCTGAATGGAGTGCAGGATCAAGCGCCTTCCAGCAAAATATCTACAAATACAGAGAAATGGTGCATGGCAAGTCCTATTCAGCTGCTTTCATCTCTATTCAGCAAAGCATTGCTCCATAAACACTACCATCGTATCTCATCCTATACGATTTTCCTCTTAGGAAAGACACAGGACCAGCGCCTGCACATCCTGACCTCTGGTAGTGTTACTAAAAGGCAAAGAAGCAGATATTGCAGTCATGATAAATAAAGATCACATTTGATGTTAGTGTCTTCTTTTGAGTAAAGATGATTGTTGGGTTTTTTTGCTTTCCTTTACCATATCATTTTATTTGCAAGTGGCACATGATTACTTGGGTACCATCCAGTAGATAAAGAGGGAAATTTTCACTTCGCAACACCGTATCATATTGCTAATTTGCCTTAACTTTACAGGAAGAAGAAAGCAACCATTAAAAAATCGGAAACCTTTGTCACACACTGCTTGTGGAAAAAAAATTTCAAAGATTTTCCAGTTTGAGTAAATTATACCAGAGGTCAACTCTTAGAAATTCCAGGCTGCCATTACTACGTCAGAAATAAGTATGCTGGTCCAGTTTTTATCTGATGGGAAAACAAGCTATACAGCAAAGATGAACAGTCAAAATAAAGTATTATTCCAAAAATCCTGAAAATTTCACTCAAGAGCACAGCTCAGTCTTGCCATGCGGGTGAAGTCATTCACACCCTACAGATGAACCAACAGAGATGCAGCAAGAGCAGTCAGCAGTTGGGCTTAATATAGGACTTTATAAACACAGATTTCAGGATTTCAGCAGACTTAAAAGCCTCATCAACTGGCAAAACTGTCTCAAGTGCAGAGAGGTCCAAACTGCAAAATCTGTAGCTGTATTTCACCTCCTCGGTGCTCATAAATGCTTGGGCTGGGATCAAACCTTAACTTCACATATGTGAAGGCACAGTGTAATGCAGAATATGTACCAGAATGATAAAGCTTTGCCAAAGGTTGGTAATTCTGGTTAAACAGCTTTATCTCCTATTCACAGCTACTGAACAGTGCTGAGAGCAAATATTGCTAAATCCAACTATGTATTACACCAGCATGCATTTATTTCCTGATGAGAAAAAGTTTGTGAAAATAGCAGGTATTTGATATAATTAATACATATGGACCCAGAAAAACATCGCTGAAAACTAAACCAAATAAACACCAACGCCCTAATAACATCTACCGAGGAGTAGCCTTTGTGTAGGGTTAACACTTTTTCTGCTACTGCATGAGTTTTTCTGTTAAAATACCCATGTCATCCATCAGCACTGTTCATCCAAACCCCGCACTCCTTATCCTTGTGCCTCTGGCATGCCCAAGATGCCAACGCTTGTGCTGGAAACGCTCAGGATTTACATGAGGGTGTGCAGCATATGTCCTGGTCCACAAAAATGCTTTTTCTCCTGGTGAATGCTCTATGAACTCTATTTCAATAAATAACTTGGACAAAAGAGGCAAGGTGAAGAGTATTGCTGCGTGTAAATTAAGTCCTTATTGAGGAGAAAATAAAAAGGCAGCAGAGAAAGAACACTGGAGACTAAGCATTCACAGAAAAGATCAGAAGTAAATATATTAAAGTGTACACAGAAATATAGGAAACAGTTTAATAAATCAATACAAAGGATGTGAGCAGATTTGGAGATATTTAGTTAGCCAAACAGCATTTAATACACAGTTCAGAAGGGACTTATTGAATCAAAGTGCTTCAACTGTTGCTGCAGATGATGATGGAGTCTCCTCCTTGCTCCAGGTGAGGCAGGAGATACCCAGCATCATTTGCCTTCACTATTCAAACAGTAACATAGTATTGATCTCTTTATTTAGTAAATTTTATGATTCCTGCAAACTGCTACAGCTTCAAAAAGTGGTTCTATGTAAGTATCAGATTTTATGTACCGCATTTTTCTTCACCATCTAAAGAAAAACCGTGGCTAATAAACACTACACAGCACTCTGCTTCACATCTCTTGAACCAAAGTTCCCTAAAACCAAGAAGACTCTTTTCTCTTTTAGTTTCAACAGGTGCTGGATTGGGCCCATAACCTGCATAATTAGGCACACAATCAGCATCATTATTCTTCCATCAAATCCTATACTTGTGTATAGAGGTAATCATCAGCATCTCAAAGATCACTTAGAAGGCAGGTGACAATCCTGTTCCTTACAAGTTTTATTAGACAATCTATTCAGTGGAGACTACTCAGAGGAATGCTTCTCAAATAGATACTGTCAGGACAACTTCAGCCCCAATGAATGGAAAAAAATATATATAAACTAATACTTTCCTACCGCCACCTAGTTTAAAAACAAACAAAACAAAACACAAAAATAATCTGAAGAGCACTGGAGAATACTACTAGACCATAAATAGAAATTTTCATCACATGCTTTCTCAATTCTCTGTGAAAGATAACATTAAGCTTGTGAAAAGAGTTAATTCTGCATTAAAAGGGCACTCTGGGAGTTAAGGCTACTTTCAAAATTCTGAAGCAAAGCTAATTCTGGCATGAATGATTCCATAAATATCATGTAATTTAAGCCCAGAAATAGGCTAGTTTATAATTGTTTTATTTTCTAGAGACTGTTTTGTGGATTTTAAAGATGGGAGGACATATACTTTTGGCTTTAGTAGATCTGTGGGATCCAAACTTTGATTTTAGGGAGCCAATTTTGGTCTTAGTTTTTTTGTTTCCAGTCCGCCCGCCCCCCCCCCCCCCCCCCCAATCTTATTAGGCAAGGCTATTTTTATAACATAAAAAAAATCTTTTATGGCTTCCCTTTTCATTGGTTCTGCAACATAAATTAACAAGAAACATTATTCCCACTGCTATATACACATTACCAACAAGGAATAAGAAAAACAGCAACAGAAAAGCAAAAAAACCCTTAGGTTATATATAATTAAGACAAAAAGTCGTAAAAGTCATTAAATGGAAAAAGAAAGAAACCTCAGGTCCTGATTTTCGTTTAGACCGAGAAATCTTCCAACCATTCTGGCTGCGCAAAAACACCTCAAGGAGGCAAGAGTAAATTTACAACTCTTTTCAGGTACTATCATCCTTCCAGAATGGCATAAGCAGGTGTTGCATAAATACAAACCAGATAATAAATCTAGTGGAAACAGTTTTATTTTATTTTCCAAATCTTTGGCAGTCTTATAGGACCCTCCAGCAAGTCAGGCTGAGTCAGTGCTACGAGGAAAAGCTCCGTGATGCAGGAGGTGCTGGGAACCCTTTGCTCCCACCCTGTGGGTGCTGGGTGCGGGACCCCCATGCTGCTGGGCACCCCAATATGGGGACAGGCCAACCCCTCTCCCATCCTCGTGCCAGAAGCAAGGGGCTTTCCGGCCCAGGGGTTTTATTAGCACTTTGCAAGGTTTAAAACTTTACGAGACACCCATGCTGGTTTTGGGGGATGCAAGGATGAAATCCAGCCAGTGTATTCAGATTTACAGACCGTGACGGATGCGCTCTACCCCCTTAACCAAACCAGCAGTGGTTTGGTACCGATTCCAAAGGAGGTGAAGGTCTGAGCCGTAGCCGGGCCAAAAACTCCTCTAGGAAACCCGCAAAGGAGAAGAGTGACCCAGTGAGCACCGACGCCTACGAGCTTGGATCACCCACCACGCGATTAACACGTGAAAAGCAGGTGGGTTTTCCAAGACTCGTTTATCAAGGAATAAAGAATGTTGTGGGTACAAGGAGTCTCGTGCATACCTCTCCTATTGTATGCAATTTGACTATGAGCCAACCACTTTATCCCATAAATACGACAGCCTAAGTGAGCCTCCTTTGAGCTCCCCCCCCGCTAGGCAGCGTGGCAAGGAGTTTAGAAAGCAAAGGGGTCCACTCTGAACCTCGTGACTCAATGGGAGTTTTTCCTTACTCTTTGTATTAATTCTGTTAGACATAAACCATTGTCCAAGTCTGAGACTAAGTTTAGACCTAGATGCCCCTAAACTCCACCAGGAGTTCAGAAAGCAAGGGGGTCCACTCTGAACATCGTGACTCAACAGGAGGGTCTCCCTTACCCTTTTGCATCTCCGGTCTGTGTAAATCATTCTAAATCAATTCTAACTCGATTTTCCTTTGTATGTTTCCTCCATGTAGTAAGTAATAGAGCAAACCTTGCCATCGAACCTTGTTAAGCCACACTTTTACAACATCATATTAAAATCACTCTTGCTAATACCTTCGATGGTGATTCTTTAAGCAATCTAAATGACTCATTCTGCAACACAGACCCACTGAAAAAAACCCAAACAAAACCCCCAAACATATTCCATGTCTGTCAAGATGGCCAAAAACATACCAAAAAGTCTGCCCTGCAGTTCCTGACTGCCCTCAAGATCCAGGCCAAATTTCATAACTATTCACTAGAAGCGTAATGCTTTGTCTTCATTTCATTAAATGTCATTTTGCTGCTGAACCAAGTGAAGTATGATGACCCCAGCAGGTCCTGCCAGTAAAAGGAGACGCCAGCAGCATCCCCAGGCTGCACAGGGCAAGGGGACAGCCCGGGCGGTGCTGGGGTCCCGGTCTGCTCCCCCCGTGGGCACCCACACCAGCGGATCAGAGAGACGGGCATTGCAGGAGGGATGGAGCTACGAAAGAATAAATGAGATGATGGGTCTCATCTCGCTTTGACTGGTCATCACAAACAGCAAAACCCCAACGCTTGAGTCAGGACACGCGAAGGGAAGATGTCTTAACAGCGATATCAACAGTTGTGCTACTACCAAATGTTTCCTCCATCTGGGAGGTAATTCCATTATCTTAACGTTGCGACCACAGAGACAAAGCCTTAAATGTTTTAGGCACCTAAAATGGAATTTCAGACAAAGTAAGTGAAAACTTCAGTTGACTCCGAGGTCAGGCTTGGGAACCCCAGCACCCACGACATCCTATCACCTCCTCCCCAACGCCGAGCTGAACCCCAAAGCACAGCAGCAAACCCTCCTCTGCCCACGTCCCAGTCCCCCGGGCTTTGGGGGAGGCATTGCTGCACCCTGGGAACCCGCCGAGGGGGACAGATCCCAGCTCCGTTTCATCTGTGTCCGACAAAATCTTCTGGCTCTGTTTTGCTGACTGTTTTCATCCCATTTCTGGAGCTAGCTTTGCAGTCACACCAGAGCCATTGCTTCTTACTGGGTATGGCCCCAAATCAATAAGAGAAGCAGTAATATTTTTTTCCTTCCAACATCCCATCCCAGCTGAAGCCTGTCCTGCAGATGACATTTCTGCTGAGACCAACTCTTCATTAATGGAGTCTATTCTTTTATATTTTGTCTCAAAAACTGCATTTCTAGTGGAAATTACTTGAAGAACAGTCCATAAAGGGTAATTGCCCTATTTTTCCAAAGGTGATCCACACAGCCTGCTCATTCATCCTCATTGCACCGGGATCTTAAGACCAGAGAAATGTTCGGCTTTCTTTTTGGTGCTATACGATGTCAGCTAATGCTGCTGGTTAGGATCCCTGCGAATGTCATTTTAAAGTCTCAGTGATAACGCAGGAAGAACGGTGCATCCTAAATTAAAGTGACTGCCCAGGTTTCCTCGGCACCGACGCTCCTTTTTGCTATTCAGGTGACAGAAGCAGTACCCAGACATGAACGTTGCTGCATTTTACAGAAACCAAGGGGGAAGTTTTGTAAGTGAAAATCCTGAAGGACAGATGAAGAGAATAAGCGTGATCAAGTTTGATAAGAAGGGACAAGAAACCAGCTGATCCCCATAACTGGAGGCACATAAGGTATTATTACGCCAACAATTATATTTCTTTCTAGTTATACAAAAAAGGTGTAAGCTGATATTTTTATTACAAAAAATCAAATAAATGCTGCTAGGGAAACATTAAATCTGAACAGATAAGATCTCATGGAATAAGGAAAGGCAAAAATTAAGTTCCTGAGAGTAATCACAAAGTCTTACTACTCTGCAGTGCAAAGGCTTTTTTCCCAGCTAATTTATTTATTCCTCAAATGCTTCTTTTAAAGTGTACCTTATATGCTGTTTAGCCAAGCTAACTGAAGTCTTAAACACACTTCTCTTTCCCCCTCTGTGACTTTGACTGCACATGTTTAACAATGAAATCATACAGTTTTTGGCACCTATTGTTTTTACTTTTAATAAGAAAGTTTTGTGTTGTTTTTTTTCTTTTTTAAGTTCTGTTTTAGCATGTGTATATAATGAGATAGTGACAAATGCAGGGAAAATTTAAGTAATTTTTAGTATTTACCCTGGCTTATTTAAAAACTTTATGTTCCATAACGTATGGGGAAACAGACACCTCATCCTTATGATCTGACTGGCTGCTAGAAGAGATGCGATGGGAAGGGAAGAAAAGACCTCAGTGTTTACAGCTGCAGAGCAATCGTACCTAAATATGCCATATTAATGAATATGGCTCAATCTCTCTCTAAATCATCCTTGAACAGGAGGATAAAACTGAAAGAAATCAGGGACAAGCCCCATCTGCCCTGAGGACTGCAGGGACTTGATAAAAAAAATGAAAAAAATTTAAAATATTCAAAGTGAAATGTTGTCCAAAATAGTCCAAATGAAGTCTTTTACAGGACAGCAAAACCAACAGTCACTAACATCATGGGATAACAGATTTTCTCCCACACCCGCGATTTCATTCCTGTTCCTGGCACTCTGGAGCTTCTTCAGAAGACGCTCGGGCCAGTTGCATTGCCCTGTAAATTCTAAAAACTAAGTTTTCCCTGGGTAACTCTTTCGACTAATTTCATTATATTACTTTTTCTAGAGATGAGCTTTCTCCATCCCTTAGGAGCCTCCATACTCAGCATGTAGTCTCTGAACTATGAAGCTGAATGAAAAACTGGATGGTTTCAGAAATTTCACCCCATGCGGAAAAATGGAGTCCCACAAAGAATATCCCACAAGCTCTCTAACAAAACCTGTTGCCTAATAATAAACCAATAATAAATTCAGATGTCAATAAATAATTTCATAAAATTCAGCTGGTGGCAGTGTGGTATTGACTGTTCTCTGTACTACCTTCTATTGCCTCTAAATGAAATTAAGGCCTGACCGTGGTGAATGCATAGCCAGAGCCGCAGGCGCTGCCCCAGAGGACTTTCTGTCTCGACAGACAGCACAAGCACCTCGGGGCGAGAGGGCACCAGGAGAAATTAAGTACAATACATGAGCCAAGCAGGACTGTCCAGCAGCCTTGCGGCTCCCCACTTCAACATCACCTCTGCCCGGCGGAGACAAGTCCCACCAAGGCTTGCTACGCGCTCTCTGTCTGCGTGGGAATCCATCCATCCCTCTCTCATTTTTAGCATAAACACGATTTTCCTTTTCAAAATAAACTCTATGACTCTTGCCTATATGTTCCAGAACTTAAACGAGTAGGAAATGAAGTTTCATTTTTCACTTTCCCACAATAATCATCTTGAAGAAAGCTACAGACAGTGCTTAATATAAATCTTGTTCCTGGGTGAATTTACCTTAGAGGCCTTTTGGGTGCTTATTTAAGTTGCCTGTATTCAAGAAGAAATCAGTTTTTACAGAGCTCTCAGCCAGGCCAAAACAACGAGGCTGCTATAGCTCTTCTCACAGGGGAACCGGAGCTCCAGGTATCTCCTTTTCATAACTTGGAAACAATTATTGCTGTGGCTGAAGCACAAAGGAGTCTTCTCCAAATGAAACAAATCTCTTCAAGATTCAGGCACCTCTAACAGAGGCGCCGTTAGAGCATCGTCTCTTGAAATACTGCCAAGCAAGCATGGAAATACCTCAATTTGCATGTCATCGGATTTGATAAGCCAAGACACATATGGCAGCACCACCTTCACATGTGTTTTCAGGGGTTCCCTCCCCATAACTGGAGAATTTGGTCTAAGCCAGAAGTCAAGGTTAAAATCAGATTTTGGAAACCAGAAATCCAAACGATGATGCTTATTTTAGGCCAGGTAGTATCTGGAGGTGGGTCACGTAGGACGAACAGCTCCAGTGCATGCCAGTGACCTTTGCAGCCCATCTTCTCACCACGGCAGCGGTGGGTTGTCCCGCTTTGAGTGAAGAGCAGCGAAGCTCTGAGAAAATGCTGCTTGCGAGGCACACGCCATGAGCATTGATACGGGGAAAGGCGCATTCCCAGTCAGGAAACAGCGGGTTTCATCGCATCTAAAACCTTGGGAAGAACCTCTGATTAGCACTCCAGAGGGCACTTAGGAAGAGGCTTGGCTTCGACAACTTGGCCTCCGTTCCTGGTGCCCGCGAGGCAGAGATGCACTTCTGATCCACCTCCTCTGGCACCAAACCAGTAGTTTCTTTCCCCAGAATGCTGCACGTGCCCTGTCGTGTTTCCTCCTCCCTGCTCCCTTCCACCACACCGGTTGAACCCGAGCTGGACTTCGCTGCCTGTATGCTCTGCGAGATCATCGGTGAAATCACCTCCCTGACCGACTTGCTCGCTAGCTGGAGACTGTATGTAAAGTTCAAGCACTGGTGATGCTATTTACTGAGCTACATAGCAGAAGAAAGTGTATAATATTGTGAATTATTCAAGATACGGAAAGGCTGGGAAGTAGCAAATTCGACAGAGAACGACTATGGCAGTAATTACTAGTGAACTAAAATGTGTGCTTATTTGCAAATATCTTAATAGCAGCCATGCAGAAAGGTATTCCGAACCACCAGAAATACCTCCGACTAATTTTGGGGGCAAAGGCTGTTATTTTGTTGTTTTGTCATGCTGTCTAGCACAGTGAGGTCTTGAGCCTGTATTTGTACATGCCTAGAGTGCATATATTCCACATTAATACAAGTAATAATAACAGCAACTGCAGTAATTGCGTGCAGTAATGTAATTTTTTTTTTTTTTTTCCCTTGCCCATTTTAATGAAAATCTGTCCCTCAGGGAACTCGGCACACGAGTACTGGGGGGAAGAGAAGAGCATAAAGTGTATACAAACTATAAATGTCAACGGCAAGGCATCGCTCACGATGGTACCCAGGGGCGTAACTAGAAGAGGCAGAAAAACATTAAGAAAGGGAAAATTCAGGGTGTTTCAGGAAAGACAAATAGTGATATCCAGTGAGACGTATGACAGTGACACTCTAACAATCCCCCAGCAAATGTGGTGGGAAAACACCAGCACTTAAATGCTTTACCAGTACATGGGGGAGGTGGGGGAAGAGAGGTAGGGGAAAGGAAAATGAAAAAACCAAACCCATAAAACTGACTGCTGGGACTAGCAGTGCATTAGCTGTGGTACCAGAGGACACAACAACTCCTTCCAACTCTCATTTCAGTCATTTTGTAGGGGAAATCTTGACCCAGAAATTATCTGCTGGTTCACCACAATGGTGAAAACAACGCTCTTACATGCACTCGGTTAACCTCAGATACAAGTTCCCTTATCCTCTGTTACAGCCAGGTTCAGATGAGCATATAACTTCATCACCAAAATGACAAATAAAAATCTCCCTGCCAAGTTCATTCCCAATTTTTTTGTATTACCAGAGATTACAATTTTCTTCCTTTAAAGGCCAATATAAATGGAAAAATTATCTTGGATACTAGCAATTAAAATGCTACAGTGAAAATACATGAAGACAGTAAACCAATATGGCCACATTTTTACTGACACTGCCCAATCTCTTCCAATGGTTTGAGAAATGTTCCTATTTCGTTAACTGTCCTGGGCACATATTGCGCTGCAAGATGCGATCATTTCATTTCTGGCCTTCTGGTCTGTGCTGAAAAACTAATAAAATTATTGAGCTTATAGGCAGAGCCACACGACAATTAGTTTATTACCTAAGGGGGCAAGGGGAGGAGCGCACCTCCTTCACCCCAGCCCAACACAGTGGCTATCGCCATCTCTCTCAAATTAACAGCAGCAGCTGAGTCAGGTCACCACTGACCCCAGCTGCGAGCTGGGAACACGCACCATTCGTTACTGTTACACGTGCAGCCAAGGGTGAATAAGACAATATTTTTCCTCGGTGTTTTCTACTGTACCATCAGAACAAAGCTATAACTTTTAATCACGGGCACAAAACCTGGCAGAGGAACTGGGCTGGAATAGAGACATAAAACATGCAAAATGCAGCTTATGCGAGCGGGCAGAAGACCCATACCTCCGCATAGAAACTCTCCGTAATTACAGTTCTCTTCTTGAATGCAAAATCAATATGGAGTTAATGGTGTTGTGATACTACCCATGGTGGAGAGGGCAGGCGGACCCGCGGCCGTGCCTGGCGTGCCGCCCGCGGCCGAGCAGAAGTGCCGGAGTTAAATCCCGGTGCCACCGAGGAGCCGCGGCCACCCCCATCCTCCCAAGAATTTTGTCCATCCAAGGGAAAGCCAAGGCAGGCACGACACAAAGCGGGCAACCGAGGCCACCGCTGGAGCTGCCCCTGCTCCAGGGCCAGCCCTCTTCTGGGTACAGAAGGTTGTCTCACGCTAATCTACAGTTTTTCCGTCTTTGCACCAATTCTCGCCTCGCTACTTGCTTTTTCACTTTAACTTGTTATCAGATAGCTGAAAGTCTCCGTACAGATCTTACTGACCTCTCTCATCAACGGTAAGACACGTAATCATCACAGGCTGATTGTACCTGCCTGAAGGCACAAATGCACCTAAGAGAGAAATAATACTTAACTTGCCAAGCCCAATATTACCTAAAAATGCAATAGGAACGTCCCAACTTCAGTCTGAACGGCAACACCAGCAAATGGAAGAGTCATGAAGGAACTCAGCTTACCTCGCAACGCACGTTCTCAGCTGCATTTAAGCATCTCTTCATTCTATGCGGTATACTAAAATTTTGCCAAATACTAAACACTCCTAAACTTGTTTGGTTTATAAATTAAAGAACAACAACATACAAAACAGCAAAGAACAAGTCTCTGCGAACACAGATCTATTTTTCAAGAATTACCCACTTTTGGTGAGTAAAACCAGCTAGTCAGATGGTTGTGCGTGTGTAACCATGTCCTGTGGCTACACTGCACTCTCCCCAGGCTCAGAGCTCGGCGGAAAATGTGATGGAAAGCATTCAAATGTAATTGTAAAAAAAGAAGCACAGTTAAACCAGGGTATTTGTAAGCTTCAGAGTTCTAATTTCAATTTCACCACCGCCTGTTGGCTTGTATGTTGCTATAAGCTAAGAGCCAGTTATTTAATGCAACCACTAGTTATTGCTTCAGTATTTCAACCATCTTTATAGCGTCTTTACGAAATGCCCTCCAAGGAGCTCAGCTGGAGAACTGGAGCTATGGGTGAAGTCAATGCAACCAGGAAATTGGAAGTTCTTCTGGTTTGGTTTTCTATTTGGGTATTGCATTTTTCAGTTTTATTTTGTACCAGCCATTTCAACCGCCAAGCACTGAGGGAGAGTTGGGGTGTGCACAAGGCCACCTCAAACCTTGGAGAAGCAACCTGACTCCTAGGACTGGACCATTTTATTCCCTTAATTTAGTTTCTAGAAAAAAAATGGCAGTTTTAGCAGGCTTTTTACAAACAGACTTCCAGGGCTCGCTCTTTTTAGGTGGAAGGAACGCATGAAAAAGCAAAACTAACAAATAAAGCAGACAACTCCCACTTTTACCTGCAGCTCATTTTTCCTAGGACATCAGAGCGCCCAGGCATTCCCTACCAGCCTGGATGCTGCAGCCTAATGAAGTTTGCTCCCGGTTGCCTAATGACTCGCCGCGTGTCCTGCCCTGCTTTTCAGTCCTTGCTTCCTTGGCTGCAAATAACTTGGATCGGTGAATCCGTAGCTTTCTGAACCCAACATCTACCTGCTCTTTTTGCGAATCAAGCAGATACAGCCCCTACCCTGCAGTCATGTAATTCGGTACGAGACGCCTGCCAAAACCCACAGCTTCCCGCATCCTTCCCTCTTCCAAAATGCGCCAAATATTTTTGAAGGAGGGTATACGAAACAATTTCCATTACAAGTTATAAAGTACGCAGCCGTCCTCTGCTCTCATCTCACGACACCGCTCAATTCCCCCGTGCCCCCAGGCTCACTGCTGTGACGATCCCCCCCAGGCTCTGGGCAGGCAGAAAAAGGCAGCAAGAGCCCTGCCTGCCGCAGTGGGGACTTCTGGTGGCACTTAGATTTTGACAGCAGAGATTCGCTTTGTACATCCACTAGCTTTAGGGAAAATAAGTAGTAACAGACGGATTTCGACTGTCTTACCCATTCGGAGTTGTTGACATTAATGACACGCCACATCTCTGCATCCACCCATCCCTCCCCAACAGCTTTTATCACTAAAACAATTTTGTCCGCTTCTATGAGCGCCTTAGACTTTGAGAAATGGAAACTCAGGTCAACAAATATGCCTGTCCATCCCTGGAAAGGTGTGCAGGACGCATGCAATGTCCTGCTTACCAGACCAGTACCTTCTGTTCAGCAGTTTATTCTATACGGCATCTCAAGAGTGTCCAGTGTTCGCAAGAGATGAGGATTGCCAGCATTCAAGGCACTTCTAAAAGAATTTTCTCTTATATTACCATACCATTTGCTATTAATCGCTGATGATACAGGCATTATCTCATGACCTTGTATCATTATGCACTTTTAAGCAAATAAATTACATGTAAGGAACTGAAGACAAAAGAGAACATGAAGGGTAAATTGTATCAAGCATTCCTAAGTGCCTCTAACAATGATATTCCCATCCTGAAGGACAGGAAGAATTTCACCCCTATGAAGCAGCTTTTATTTTTTTTAATTTTGCATGCATTCTTCTTTACCGTAATAAAAAAATAATTATGGAAAATGTCAAAAATCACATAAATCTGTACACTCTACTGTCAAACTGCAGAAGAGAAATTTTCTTTTATAAATGGCACCAGGCCAATATATTTGAGGATGATAAAAGAACATATTGCCAGTGTGTATTTCTGCATAAAAGGCAATTAAAATATGATGTTAAGAAATGCTAAAGAAAATGAGGGAAGCACAAGCACTTGCTGTCTCTTTTTTTATATACTAAATAATACAATAAAAATAAAATCCAATTAAAAAACTCTGCCAATGCTGCAGAAATCTTATGACTCATTACAAGCCATCGGAAATCAAAGGAAGATAGACACCCAAATTATCTCACATCTTGAACCACGAGCGCTCAGACCGAGCCCCAGAATGAATTACTTCTGTGTTTATTCGATCATACAGCAGGATCCTGACTCAGTAAACTTTTATGACAAGCCATTCCCAAATTTCTGATGGCTCATTTTATTGCGTTTCGGTGAGAACAAAAGATCCTTGTCCTAACGAGTGAAGAAATAGCTCTTCGTAATAAACACTGAGGCGGCAGTACACAGCCAGTTATTTGAAAGGACACATCGTTTAGGCTGAGCTTCTTCCATATGCTTCATCTCCTGGTATGAATGGGGAAAAAGCAGGAATTTGCAAGTGCTGTAGCACAGGAGTTAGCGCCAGGAATACATATTTGTGCTGTGCCACCCTCTCGCCATGGTACGCAGGCTCGTTGCAGATCCTCCCGTCTAACCCTTACAAACAGGGTACATTTGCTCCCAGATCTAAAGAGCTTCGGGGAACACGGAGATGTGCAAAATTCAGCTTTGAATGGAACTTCCCCCAAACAAAATACGATTTTCTGCTTCTATTTCTGTGCCTTTTTTTCCTTATCTCAAATAGTTTTTAACTCTAAGTCAATCAAACCATCCCAACTTCCACAGTTTGGATGCAAAAATCGTAAAATATTGAGCTCAGTCAAAAGAAATTAATGAGCATTTTTTCAAAGGTATTCTCTGCTGAGTAACAGCAGCTAACCAACTCTGCACTGGGCAAATTACTTGCTGGTGTGATTAAATCACAGTTACTCAGAAGCAACATGCCTGTCAGTCTTCATTGAATTTGGCTGTATTAATACAGTTTTACTTTTTTAATGTAATTAGCAATAAATTCAATAAGAAGCTTAGATAGCATCTTTCAAAATAAATAGGAAATGAGAAAACGCTGGGAGGAATAATCCAGCGCTGCCTTTCTAAACCGTGCTCGCGGTGCCCCGTGTGCCGGGCTGGCGTTGCAGAGCATCTGCAGAGCCAAACACCACGGCAGCGGAGTTACTGATCTGGGGGAGGAATGCAGGAGAAAATCACAACCATGCGACAGCCTGCGTTAGTTTTTCATTTGTAAAAACCCCCAACACCTTATACTAAGATGTTTATAATTCTAAGGAAGAGCCATGTAAGGTTTTTCCAAAATGTCCTTTCCTTTAACCCTTGCAGGCCAAGGAGTGCACGAGCTCTGCTTGTCTTCTGGGTGTGTAAATGCAGGCTGCCACCAGTTGCTGGAGACAGCCTTCCCCCTCAGCCCTTGCAAATACAAACCTATAAATAAAACCGTCACTGCCCCTTTGCATCCTGGTTTATGCCAACTGCCGGCTACCTCTGAGCATGCAACAGTAAGGGATTTCCATAAAAGTACCCCTCACCAAAGTGATATTTCTGGAAAACACCTTTCTAGAAACAATACTCTTTCTGTCAGCAGGACTGATATCCTTCAATAGCGAAAAAGTTACAATCCCCAAAACTTCCCAAATTTTCAGGTCCACGTGGTTATTGTTCTACCTCAGTGGCCAACAAAGAGCATTTGCAAACAGTGACATGCTGAAACCAGCAGCAATTGCTGCAGCGATCCATGGGGGGCAAGCGGTGCTTGCTGAAGCCAGGGAAGCTCTCCCAATGTCCTGGGAGAACTTTGGAGAAGACCTGAAGGAAGAAAATACCTAACTTACGCATCAGCTTCCAACCAGTCTTGGGGTTACAGTTGCCCATATTTGACAGAGTCAACTTAATTCCCTCGCGCCTGAAAGAAAATATTCTCCCACTGTCCAAGAGGTTTGCTTCCTACAATTAATCCTGATTCTCAGTTAATTCTAAAAACTTATTAAGCTCAAAAGATGAGAAGGGTGAAAGCTGCTGGGCGTGATGAGGTGCGGAGATGGGCCCCTCCGTGCCCGTGGGGTGTTCCCAGCCCCTGCCTTAGCGCTGCGCAGAGCAGCACGGGGTGGAAAACGAAGCATCCCATTACTGCCTCCAGCATGCTCCGCTACAGCAAACCCATCTCAAAAAATAAATAGGAACAAAAGACGTGGCACGCCTATTCGTTTTAAGGCAGCGTTAATCCTTACCTGAGCCGTACAGACAGCCCCGACCAATAACTTAGAAAATCACCTTATTCTAATATATTTTTCAGCACAGCAGCTGCTCTGGCAAGCTCCTCTTTTTGCTGTGCTCTCACTCTGGTTTGGGTTCTGTTCTTCTTTATGGCAAATAACGAACAGGAAACGTTATGTTGGTACTTCACCGCAATGATGTTTTGACTCTTTTATACAACACTGAAAGCATACTTAGGCTCTGCACTCAACTGTGGCACACAGCAGCTCTGACGAGGTTTTTAAACAGCTGGAAACTTCTGAGAACTTCTGTAGAGATTCTGGATATAATTAACACATAAGAAGAGCTACAGAACAGCCGTGCTGAAAATAAACTTATGAATATGCATGAGACTTACCAAAGTTTGTTCCAGGATATTGGAGGGGAGCAGTAATGTTCAAATAGAAGGTAAAGAAACAGACAACAAGCAGAAAAATGTGACTTTTTAGATTAAAAGAAATCTGTTTGGTGATGGAATAATTGGAGGAGCAATGACTCCCTTAGACAAGGCAGTGAAACCTCCGCAACAGCAAATTTTTGAAGCAGGTGAAACCTGTAGGACTGAATTACCTTCATTACTGGTGAAGATAACTGCCTCAGGCTGAACTGCTCCAGAAAATTTCAATTAAAAATTTCAACTGCTTCTAAGACCAAAGTATAGAAAACATTATTTTGTTCTAGTTAAAAATATATGTATATTCTGGTATGAGGGTTTTTTTCTCTCCACCTGAAGATCCTGTGAGCAGCACCTGGAAACACTGCAGGAGATTTTGTTTGTACCAGGGATGTACTTTTGTTGTTCCCACTCAACTTCATCCACGCTGGATGGAAAGCAATCCAACATTTATGCCAACCTAGAAATCTTCAAAAACAACCCAACCCATTTATAAGTCTGGTGGCAATTACAACCATATATATATACACACACATATACATGCATATTTTTTTCTTCCATGAGATTTCAGCCACACTGAATGTGTTCATGCCTGATCTCTTCTCTGGACCACCATGAGAAATGGCTCCAGGCACTCATCACGGAGCAGGTTGGATCCTATCACAGTCGATTTCTGCTCTAAGCAACGTTGTTATTATTAGCTGAAATACCAGAGATCTGCAGAATGGGGCTAAAAACTTTTGTCCTGTTTACAGAACACAAATTTTGTCCTGTGATATCCATATGGAGTTATCTTTTTCTCCATTTATTTTCTCAATAAGCTAGGAAATCTTTGCAAAAAACATATTGAAATGTCGTCAACCTGCAAAGTCAAGACATAGCAGTAAGGAAATGCCTTTCCTATGTCTGACTCATTGCACAGAATCTGATTTGTTTAACTAAAAGATACTCATTAGTTTGGTTTCACTCTGTTCACTCAACTTACTTTTCAGTCCCAGTCAGGAGAGAGAGTTACTAAGTTCCTCCTAGGATTTCTATAGCATAAGCACTTTGCAAACACCATCAAATTTAACTTATATGTTCATTTATGAGTTTATTTTCACAGCATTCCTGTGGAAAGGATGACATTATCCCCTTCTTCCATTATTCTGGGAAAGATTAAGCTTCACTACTTTAGGGTGCTTTATGATGTTTACTATGCAATTCTTTAACAATTTTGCTGCCATTTTGGCTGTGTTGGAGTCCTTTATTTATTCAAACCACCACTTCTATTGACTTTGCAATTGTGTTTGCTCAATACTTGAAAATGACAACTCCCGGCCCAAGCTGCTCATCAGAAGATGAAGGCGGCAACTACCGTGGCCACATCTGAAAGACTGACCAGCCCGGTACAAAACCAGGGGCAGGAATAAAACCAGCTCGTAACCACAGGGTCAAACTCTGCAACGGTCCCTGCTGTTCATGTGCAGGCAAACTCTACGTGATCAACCACCTCCACACAAGCTGACCACAGCCTTGCAAGAAGTGGAGGCAACTAGTAATCATTATTAATATTATTATTAACATAATAATATTAATGTATCTCAAAGAGGAGGAACATCTAGGCCATTGCATCAGGGATGGAGGACTTGACTTTTTAAGGTATTATCACATAGTTCTGGCTCCATTTATTTAGGCATGCGTGTGCATGACTGAGCGAAGGATGATATTTGACGGCCACTGGCAAACACAGGTACGGAGGTTTCCAAACCCGATGGCACGCTCTGCACCAAGCACGGGGCAGGCATCCATGGGAAAACATGTGAACGAGCACAGGCTGAACCTCTGCGTCCTAAGACATGTGCAGAGGGAATCGATTAAGGCTTCACCATGAAGTCATGTCCCACACTTTGCCTTTGATTATTCAAACTCTTATTTACTCCGCCTGCAGCAGAGCTGCATGCACATCTAATTTTATACAGATTGCTATTCAGACAGCATATATAGTGCCTTGAGGGGGGTGCTCAGCAGCATAGACAGCTTTGGGCTAGGGAAGCAAATCAAAAACTTTTTCATGCTTTTCCTTAAAATCAGCCCCCTGAGATCGGCAGCGGGACGGCAGCCATCGGCCACCGCCTTGTTCAGCCTCAGTTGGTGTCTGCAGAAGCAGATAGCATCGTCCTCTTAAAGGGGTTCAGTGTTGAGGCAGCACTTTTCCAAAGCTAATTGCTTCCCATGCATGAAACCATGCTAACATCCCATGAGGGAACTGTGGGGATTAATTAGTCCACATTTGTTAAGCACTTTGAAGATGAAAAACACTTTATGAAAGTTAATTGTTACTACTCGGTTATTTTTCCCCACCAAGCCAGCGTGTTCCTCCAGCAGAGCTTTCTTTCCTTTGCACTTCAACCACCGCACTGCTCCAATATACATGTAGATACGTCCGAAGAGGAAACTTGTTTTATACTGCAGAAAATCTCTCCTGTTGTTCACATTTTTGCAGATGATTATCTGCCAGAAGTCATGCTGTAGCCTCGAGAAGCTGCTTCGACAGCATCTCTACCCTCGCTTCCCATACAGTCCCATACAGGATCACCATTCCATTTTTTCTGTTTTATATTCCAGTCAACCTTTCAGAAATAAAGCAGCAAATCGTGCCAATTTGTTTCACCACGTTTGCTATCTGCCTAGAGAAACCATGTGCATGCCCGTGACCGTAGCAGACAGCTGAAACGGTAGCCGCAGCGCAGGGCTGGAAAAATGCCTTCGTTCCAGATTTACCACAGTTATCAGCCAAATGTCGCACAGCCCATCATCACACTGCTTGGACCAATTTGCTTCAATCTGGTCTCCTGGTTATTGCATGCCACATCATTAAAGGCAAGTGCGCTCCCCGCTCTCAAAGAATCACAGAATGGCTTGGGTGGGAAGGGACCTTTGAAGGTCACCTAGTCCAACTAGTCCTCCTGCCGTGAGCAGGGACATCTTCCACCAGATCAGGTTGCTCAGAGCCCCGTCCAACCTGACCTGGAGTTTTCCCAGGGATGGGGCATCCACCACCTCTCTGGAAAACCTGCGCCAGTGCCTCACCACCCTCATCGTAAAACATTTCTTCCTTATATACCTAGTCGAAATCTCCCTTCTTTTAGTTTAAAACCATTACCCCTTGTCCTATCGCTACAGGCCCTACCAAAAAGTCTGTCCCCATCTTTCTTCTAAACCCCCTTTAAGTACTGAAAGGTAGCAATAAGCCTGAGCACATCCCCTGTGGTCCCGAATGCTGCCAAACCTGACCCTCCCAATTGTGAACCCTCTTGCCCCAGCCTTACAGCATTCCCTCACAGGCTTTTTAGTACCTATTCATTACTAAAACTTTAAAACCAACGTTGCGGTCAAGGCAGAAATCTTGTGGATAACGCAAACGAAGATTTCCCTTTCCCCCCCTCATTGCTTCTCATCCTCTGCTAACACCCACAAATGCCGTAGCTCGAAGAGCATCCCTTCCTTGTGACCTGCAGGCGCTCGCCGCTGCAGAAGAGGGAACGGCGTCGCTGCGGGGACCAGCCCGTCCCTGAGCTGCCCCTCGGCAGAGATGTCCACGTTCCGCACGTCCATTCGAAGGGAGGTGCCGAGTTTCAGATGGGAAGCCTGGCTCTTTTATGGGAGTTCATCAAAGGTCAGCTGCTAGCTTACATAATCAAATTGAAATAATTCAGGAGTCCTCCCCACGAATAACAATTTTAGAAGATTATAGTAATTTCTCCCACAAACCAGTCACACTGAATAAGAAACTGCATTTTCTGTTTTTTTTTAAATAAGGTCATTCAAGGCCACTGATTCTACTCACTGGACTTTAGCCAAAGAAATATACATAAATATATGCGATTATAAAAAATTACATTAATTTGCATGTTATGTGTTCCCCCTTTAAAAAAACCCAGAGGGCTAAATATAAAAGCGGCATAGGAAGGTAAGACAAGTTAACCCCGGCTGGCTGTTAGAAGGAAACGTGCAGAATAGGTGTTTACGGACATGGGGATGAAAGGGAAGCCTTGCACTCTAAAGCAGCTTAAGAAGATCTAGATTACATCTGAAATATTATCAATAATTTCTTGCTACGCTTATTTCTTCACAGCAATTGATTGAACTAGCGTATGACCGAGCAGAGAATAATATCCGTGATGCTGGGAAAGCGTCAGGCTCTCAAGCTCTGCTGACGTTCGGTACTAAAGAGCTGCGGGGAAGCAGCTCGTGGCAGCCTTTAGGGTGGTGTTAGCTGCAGGATGAGATGCTGAAGACAGGCAGCGGTGCTCAGGGACCCTCTAACATGGAAATAATAATAAAATCGACAATGTACAGACACGACTGCAAAGTGTTATTGCCCATCAGCTAGTAGGGGATGGGAAGAGCATGGAGCTGAGGGTGTGAGCTTGGTCCTACTTCATGGGTCTGAACATCATCATAAAAAAAATGTCATTTCCCCACTCTAGCGCCTGGAAGATGAAAATCTATTTAGGAAAGGGGAGACCACTTTAGCAACCAGAGGCTGCTTTTTGTGGTTTGACAAGAGAAGAAAGTAAAAGGAATTATTTTAAGAAGTGCAGTTAACACCCATAAATTAAAGAGCATCATACTCGAGTGTGGATGTCCTCCTTCAGAAATAAATTGGCCCTCATTTTGCGGTATTTCAAGGAGGTTCACGCTTCACTGAAACCACAACTTTACATCCGACTGAGAGCATCTGTATGGGGTTTTAATGTCCTTTAATTTACGTCCATTAACCTTACAGCTTTCATTAATGTCTCTCTGCTCCTTTAAATGGGCAATACCCTTGATTCATTTAAAAAAGGAGCAAATCAAGTTGCAACACTGACAAGCGGGACCAGCCCCAGGTTAGCGAGCGTGCTGCCGGCACCGGCCAGCTCTCGGGGCTGCTGCCTCTACCAGGGCTCTGGGATTAGGCTGACTTGCTCCTGACGTTATATCTCAAAGTCTTCAGCACAGCCCACGGGACCTTCAAACCCACAACCGCACAGTGCCCTTAATTTGCTGTCGGGTAGTCGGAGCAGCACTGGATGCCAAAAGCAAGTCCGACTCCCGTCGTGGTTGTGTTCTGGTATGTTGTTTCCATTTGGCCTTGCCTGTGTTAGGATACCCGGTCTTATTTGCCTCTTCAGCTGTAATAGTAGTGTTACGCTCTTTTACAACCCTGCTGTTCTTTTTTTCTTTTAATTGCAAGATGTTCCCTAGTCAAAACAATTACAGAAAAGGCATTAGAGCACAGAGGACTAAATAACAAAGAAAACTAAAGAAAGCAATGTGGAATAAAATCTGGCAGTATTACAAAATTAAACCAGAGCGAACCAGAATTAGAGACGAGTGAATTATTTACAGTGAGTAATTTGTCTTCCTGTCTGCTCACAAACAAGGAAAAGTTTGTTGTTTCCTCCAACTCATTCAAGAAATCCGAACAAAACACATTTCCCAATGATTCCCTTAAATGAAACACATAGGCTGACGGAAATTCTGTCTATAGGTCACCTAGCATTATGTCTGCTGCTTAAGCAGTGAGCGTGGAAGAGTTTCAATGACGACAACTTGGACGCCTACATTTAGAGTCTGGTTTCTACCAGATAATGCCTGCGCTCAAATGCTGTGGCCCTGGAACGGGGTGAAAGCACAGTGCACACCGTAGGGCTGTACTGGGAAGGGCAAGCCACTCACCGGATCACGGTAAATAATAGAAATAACACTGTGCTCTGAGACAGAACGAGCACTTTGAAAGATCAATGCAATTCTGGAAGGTGCTTAAATCCCTAATTCAAGGCCAAATTGTAACAGGGGTCAGAAAGCTCACACTGAAAAAAAAATATTTTGAAGATGCTTACATAACTTCCAAATGCAAGAGGACTTTATCAAGCTCCAAATTTTGGAAAGAGAAAGTAGGGCACTGCCACAGACAGATGGAACCGACCCACAGAATAAAACCTTTTCTCCTAAACCAGCTGGGATTAAAACACAGACCTACCAGCTCCCAGTTCTCAACTAAAAGCATTGCTTCTTTTTATATATATCTCTCAAAATAAATTTTGCTGGGAAGAGAGGCAGCTGTGCTACGTTCAGTCACTTTGTCTGATATTAAAAACAATGTTGTGCTTCTCAGGACTAATGTTATGCCAGTAATTTTCAAGGAACATATTTATAAATGAATAAACTGTTCACCACAACACATCATATTAAGGAGAAATATATTTAGGAACAGATTTGCACTGCTTTGTTTGTTATGATTATAAATTATTTTGTTAGTTTAACTGCCTAATTGCAAAAGGATAAGGATCTCTTAAGGGAGCAAAAGTAAATATTAGAACAACTGAATGATGTGCAGCATCCAAACGTGTCTCCTGGCAGGGACGGAGCCATTTGTACCAACCTGCTTGTGGATTTTGAGGGACTTCTGACACCACAAAACGCCTCGTGAAGTCAAGGTTTTCTTCGGGAGGATCTGAATCCTTCTACGTCTGTGCGAAGCAGAGAGCCAAGCCGGAGCTGACAACTGCATGCTCTTGGAAGAGCATGAGACAGACAGATCGCCATGGGACAGACTGAAGGCTGGCCAGAGCACCAGAAGAACTCTTTATTGTCTCAGCAGTTTTCTAAGGTACCTTTTTTTCTGCGCCTTCTTTCCAGCCCAAGCAGTAACGGGCTGAGTGAACTCAGAGGTTTTTACAACGAGAAGAAACGGGAGAGCCCTGCTCAAGGCTGGAGTTTTACTGACCGTGTAAATATTAGACTTTGAAGAAAACCATCATTCAGTTGCTCAGAGGAAATATTGCAGGTCAAAAATATTTTTTCCGGATAGAAACACAAAGCAGAGAGCATTCCCAGTTCAACGGGCATTAAACACTCTCTCTATTTTCACTTTGGATGGAGCCTGTGATGGCCAAGCACATGGTCATCGTATAGCAGTGCCCACGGGTGAAAATTACTTTTTGGCATCATCCTAAACCAAAGATAAACTTCTAACCTCTCATTAGTATTACAAGGCTCATAATGAAAAAATACTGCTATATACATCTCAAGCAAAAACCCAAATCTGCTCTGACTGAAACCATTGCCCTGTGTACGTCATATGCCAAAGGGAGAGTTTTCAACCAGACAAGCTTCATTAACATTAGGTGCAACTGCACGGAGCGCTGGAAATAGCTGTCTTTAGTCCCTTGCCACACTGTGCAAAGGTTTGAAAAAAAAATTCAGATTAATTTTTTGTGATTGAGGATAACCACTGCATTCTTTTTTTTTTTTAATATCCTGAAACTTATTTTTTACTCATTATCCAGAATCGAAGTCTATTCTTTGGCATATATTCGTTTGTTGTTTTTTTTCTAATATTTAGTGCCTTCTTGATACCATGACTCTTACCTACATCTAATCCATAGATGTAAAATTAACATATAAAAACATAAAATACAAGATAAAGATATTGTGCACTTATTATATATGGATTGTATTGAAACAGCCTCCTCCCAGAATACAGGAAAAGATTCAAAAGTTGCACAGGAGGAAGAGTAAAGAATTCCCAGAATAATACTGGAAACCGTGATGGCTGGGATTCCAGAGGGAAACACCAGAAGCTGCCAAAATGCTCGCTGGGCATCCCCCAGATGCCCCTGGCTGCCCGGCGGTACAGCCCTCCACTGTGGCCAGGGACAACTGCCTAGAGGCATGCCAGATGACAATTTTAAGAGGTTTTTTTTCCTGATATCAAGCTTCTAGGTAGAGCAGTTACAATCATTTCCCAGGGTCAGTAGGCTGAATATTTTTGCTACCATTAATATCCCTTCACGATCAGTAAAGTTTGACTCAGAAGCTTCCCGTGTTGCTCACATTAGAAGGGATATTGGTACTTTAACCTGGCATGTTTATTTCCAAAGACACACAGCGATCACGTTGTCCTGAGCACGGAAAATATAATCCCAGCTTTTAGCCCGGCATCTCCTTCCTCTTGGCTCTGGGTCGGAGAGAGGGGCAGAGCAGCACGCGCTATCTGCTCCCCTGCCCATTCCTCCCGACCTTGTCTTTCTCCTTCCCTAGTCTTTTTATTGTTTCTCTCAGAGATACCCAGGAACATATAGCTCTACTAATCAGTGTCATAGCTCATTAATTTGCTTTATTGGTCTCTGGGTAAACCTCTCGTGCTACACTGTTCAGAAGCTCCCGAGTCTTTATCATTAAGAAATAACTGCCCAGAGCTCCTACTCTGTGTGTTGCCTGGGTGCATTAAGTGGCTTAATAGTATCTCTAAATTTATCTTAAATGGAAAGGTGGCCAGAACATTCATCACCTTGAACAAGGTTTAATCAAATCCCATAACAAAATGAATCTGTCCAGTTTTGACACCATAACCTCTGAGACTTTATAGGTACTCAGCAGTGAGGTCTCAGACATGGACGATACCCTTAAAGTGCAACAAAAAATTATCGTTCTATTCAAGATAAATACCTCAATGCACTTTGAAGTGCACAGTTATAATGCTTTCTTGATTACGACACATCTTCCAGCGGGATTAGTTCAAGGGATGTTTTCTAAGAGAGTGACCCACAAGCAGTTTTGGTCTCAGAAACGTGTATAATTAAAAGTAAGAATTGGAAGGTATTGATCTACAAGTTTCAGCAAATTTTCTCCTTTTAAAGGTTAAGCTCAATGCTTGTTACTATCCTTCTCTACACATAATAGATTTAAAGGTTAAAGAGCTCTTTCTCTGTGGTCTTCTCCATAAATAATATATTTAAAGGTTACATAAATTGTCTCGAGGACACAACTCTAAATAGTGGTGACAGTCATTTTGATTTTACTTTTTGGTTCTTTTAAACTACTTATTTGATATTGATTCCTTTATGAGGAATCCAATCTCAATTTCCAGTTCGCAGCTCATCTTCTCCTACAGCCACAACATTTATGTATATTTGAGAGCTTCAGTCTCCACAATGCTTTACAAACATCAGCTACTTAAAGAAAGGACCATGTTTTTCACACTTTGCAAATACCACGTTAAAATCCAGCTTAACTACCCCGTTGTCCCCTCATCCCCGCCATGAAATGCCAGACGGAAATATCACAGGGCAGCCTTGTGCACAGGGTTAGCCCCACGTAAGCACTTAAACCTACTGCTCGGCTGTCACTGTTGCCGAGCTCTCGTGGCTTTTTTGTACTTACTGACTCACCATCCCCGCTGTAGGTGGGTTGTGGCCAATGCTACTGAAGGTGCAGTTTGTTTGACAGCATAACCCACCAGCTATATTACCTCAATTTTTCCCAAAATAAACTGTACCGCCAGAACTGTTTCATTACGTGTAAGCATCTCATCACTTAGTAATTTTGTTAGTACTTTGCACTTTGAAAAAGTATTTCAGGTCTCAGTCTTTCTGTCTGTAAAATGGGATGACTTCTCCCACCAGGAGGCTCTGGCCAACTGCTGTGTTTCAGGACCAGAACGGACTCTCCTAGCCAGTCTGTAGCCGCGAAACTCAGCGCCCGACACGACTGGAGCTGAGGGATGGATCGGTGCTTTGCAAACCTCACCCGTGAGGCCGGAGGGGAGGCACGGAGGGGCTCCCCAGCAGCCCCCTCACTGGGATGGGAGACAGCTCCTCTACCCCGGGCCAGATCATTGCTGCTTTCTTCGGCAGTTTTAAACTTCACTGGCGAGATAAGGGATAATTATAGAATAGAACTAGAATAGAAATAGAATTAGAATGGAATTAGAACAGAATTAGAATTACAATAGAAATAGAATAGAAATAGAATGTTTCCAGTTGGAAGGGACCTACAACGATCACCTAGTCCAACTGCCTGACCCCTCCAGGGCTGACCGAAAGTTAAAGCATATTATTAAGGGCATCGTCCAAATGCCTCTTAAACACTGACAGGCTTGGGGCATCGACCACCTCTCTAGGAAGCCTGTTCCACGGTTTGACCACCCTCTCGGTAAAGAAATGCTTCCTAATGTCAATTCTGAGCATTATAAATAATGCTCGTTTGGGGGAAAAATACTTCCCATGCCAACCAAATGTTTCAGATGCAATAAAAGACGCTAAAGAGAATATATCGCGCCTACTTTAAGCAGTCTGTCCAGCCTTAAAAGAAACATTCTCTCTTGATATTGCTTTATCATAAAGGGCCCAATCCATCCTCATCCTCCAGTGAGCCAGTGGCACTACACAGCTATGATATACAGCTCGGCAACAATTCCTCTGAAGGTTTAGGATGCATTTATAGCACATTTTAATGTACATTTAGTAGCAGAGCAATTTTAAGCAGCTGAGCTAAATGCAATCTGACAGAATGGTTGATCTCTTTGCCTGTGCTGGAGTGTATCACTTGCCGTCAGTGCAAAGCAGCCTCCAGACCCAGATGCCAAGCAATGAA
Organism: Haliaeetus leucocephalus; assembly: GCF_000737465.1. NCBI lineage: Eukaryota > Metazoa > Chordata > Aves > Accipitriformes > Accipitridae > Haliaeetus > Haliaeetus leucocephalus. The sequence continues at coordinate 3,174,378 of NW_010973302.1, read as the reverse complement.
AAAAATATTTTTTGCAGTGGCAACATCTGGCTCCTGCATGCCTCACGTCTGTCACGGAGCATCCCAAGGCACGTCTCCTCGTGTCTGCATCCTTCTCAACAGCAGAAATCAATGCGGGGACCAAAATCAGAGGGGGAGGAGGAGAAGAAACTTAATAACGTTTCACTTTGACAGCTTAAAAATCGTCAAGGCTTTTTTTCCACAGACTGTCAAAGAGCCAATAGTTTGGTGATGACTTTAATTTGGAGACCGCTAAATGTTTTCCAGCTGAGTGGCAGACCTATGTGTAGATGATGTAAAACTCCTGACAAGAGGCTTGTTTCCTTTAGGTGCCATCAGCAGAGCCTCTCTGGCCACAGACTGGCAAATATGGGTTAATGTAAAACGTCCCACAGGGGAGCGCCTAGGAGAGCAGGCAGCCAGATGCCTAACTTCAAGTGCCTAAACCCTTTGGATAAAATAATTTAGAAAAAGGACAGAGCAACAACATAAAAATACCAATGTGATTTTAAAAAGTATAGCTAGCTCCGAAGTACCTACCTACCCTAAGATACTCTGCAGCACTCGTCACCTCAGGCGCCATTCTCCATTACAAAACGTTAAAATTTTTGAACATAATTAAAAAGGGAGTTAGCTGGTGTGCCGCTGACCACAGTCTGCCCTTGTCTGGGCCGATCCCGAAGTCAAGCTCAGCCTTACGCCAGCCAGCTGCGATTGAACATCCAGCAGCCGGGCTCGGGCTTGATGAGCTGCTCTGCTGCTGAATTCTGGTCCGACGGCAGAAACGCCTTGCAGCCCTGAGCAGGTCAAAGTTGCCATGAATATGGAGCATCTCCAGCAGGCACGTACCTGTGTGTTTAAGTAGTGTGAAATTAAGTGATTTGTTAGGGCTGGAGGTCCTGATACCCACTAGCCTAGCTCTTCTGACAGTAAAATAAGCTCTCCATAGCTGCCGAGGTTTTGCTAGGAATAATTGACCACATGAGGCAAAAAGAAGGGGAGAGTTTTGCTCAGCGAATGTTAAACAATACAATTATTCACACTGGGAAGAGCTACGGATAATACTCAGCAAAGCGTTGCAAGTGTGGAATTCGAGTCTACGATCCACAGCTATTGCTAGCTTAGGCCACCTTCTCCTTCGTTAAATTTGATACAAACCCCCATATTTTATTAATGTGAACTAATGATAGAGATAATTCTTCCTGCAGTTTATTTATTGGTACTTTTAAAATCTCATAAACAGTGCAAATTTTGATTTGCGGTATGATTCTGCAAACATTATGGGGCATAATGACTGTGAAGTTTTTCTTAAGCGTAGATACAAACAGACGTGCAGAAAAGAAATGACAACCCCCCCCAGATTCATTACGTGTCTTTTAACTTTCCCCAGGAGAACATTACCAGTTATGTTCTCAGGGCTCTAACTACCCTATGAAAAATCTTACCCCAGAAGCAATCCCTATTCATCTAAGTGGAACTACATCCCGAGATTAAATTGCTACTAAATATGACCAAAGGAATTCTGCTTCTACTGTTCATTCCAATTATTTCTTCACTTTTCTCTGTATTTTAACATGGGAAGAAGAAATAAAGTTGCATACAGTTTTAATTAGATAAATCTATAGCTATTTATGCACTTTGGATTTGCTAATTAGTATTTAAAAAATTACAGAAAGTAAAAACGCACCAATATTTAAAGCAAGGAAGTAAAGAAGTAAACAAATACATAAATAACCACAAACAGTTGCCTTCACGCTGGTTCTTGAAAAGGGTGGAAGAAATGAGCTCAAAGGAAGAAAAAGATCTCCTCAAATAAAAGACAAAAGGAGCAAAGGAGCAAACTCTCAGCCTTCCAGCTCACGGCCCCCAGCTAAAGCAACAGTTGGGCTGTTGCAGAAATTGTATGCCAGCTCAAAAGAGTTCAGATCTGTTGGAGCTCCCTCAAAATAAGAATATCTTTTTTTTTTTCTTTTGTTGCCCCAGCTACAGCAAAGTGCAGATCTCCTTATTCTATAGATTGAAGTTTTAAAAAAATGTTCTCTTTTAAAAGATAAAACTTGAGACAATTAGTTCGGCTTAGAATTGCAGGTCTTACACTTTTTTGTTTTCTAAAAGCCTGCTATAAAAACGCTTCCCTTTTTTGACCTCCTCTGCTGATCAAAATCTGGCCATTGCCACGTTGTTTCTGCCAGAAACAGAAGCCATTGCTGCAGGTATCCCTTGGGAAAACTCCTTTGTACATTATACATGTCCTTTTCCTTAAGCAAAATGGAGTATTTTGAAACAAAAGACACCCAAAATAAATCTCTTCTCTCTTATTAGATCACCTAGCTCTAATTAAAAGTCCATGCAAGCACCCTATGCACTTTGCCAGCTTCTGATATTGAGTTAGCCCCTTACTTGTCTCAGCCATTTCTGTGTTGCATTTTACAGTGAAATCTCTTTTAGGCAGGGAACTGTATTTCTGTCACAGTCCTCACCATTATCAATTCTGATCTGACCGAGGTCTCCAGTCACAGAACACCATCAATATTAAGCAATAATCATGATAATAGTAATTCCTATCAAGCATCTCCCATTTGCTTGGCCATCTCCGTTATGTTATTAAATTAATAGATCTGCCACCGCCAAAGAAAAATAGCATAAAGAGAGAAATCTTATTAAACTAGAGATAAAATTTTAAACAATTCTGGGAACTGCCAAGGCCAGCCTTTGGGCTCTTCTGCGCACCATTCAAATCCAGTTAGCAAACTATGAGGGTTATTTAGTTGTTTGGTTTGATTTAATCAGTTTGTGAATGATAAGTGTTTAATCAAATTAATTCTGACTGCTGCCAAGAGAGAAGAAAAGCAAGAATGTGAGAAAAAACAGACTGCAAAAGTACAATATTCTGGGTTATTGCAGCCTTTTACAAGAGTGGGAGACTGCATACAGCCCTTTACAACATTAGCAGTTTAGTTGTGCCTCGACCACAAATGCCATAGGAGTTGTACTGCAAAAGAATGGGCAAGGCTTTTTTGGGGCATGGTCTCTGAAGCTGATTCTTCTACTTGAAAAACTTTTTTATTCCTTAAGATTTAGTGAGTCTAGTTCATTTCTGTATTTGTTGTTCCAAATTACCTAGATGTAAAATTTAAATTCTATTTATGCTTTCTCAAGATTTGCTGGAATATATTGGTACCTGTTCTTTCCTATGTCCACATGACCTGTAGGATACAGCCCAAAAGAGTCCCAGCTGGTTCCACATCTCTTCTTTCTGCCTGATAAAGATCCCCATTTCACACATACACCCTTAAGATACCTTTTTACACAGTTATTAGGTCACACAGCGGCCTCATTCTAGGGGCGATGGAGAAGCCCTCGCGTTACCACCGGCGTAGTTCTCCAACACACATGTTCGGTCACGCACAGAAGGACTGCGACCCGTTTCTTTTGCCTATCACGAAACAGCAGTCCTGCACAATACAGTCCAGCCAAACACTCAGATTAACGCCAAAGTCTACCTTTGTCCAATACAGCACTTGTATCTGCAAATGAAAATCCCATCAAGACTTCCAACGTTTAGTACTCTGCAACTGGGAACATACCGACGACCTCTGATGACGGTGGATAAGGGCGAGATGGACGCACAGCCCATCCTCCCTCACCCCATCCCTGCAAACTATCTCCACATCTAAGCACCAATAACGCAATAGCACATCGTAGGGTAGGAGCATCCGCACACCATCCTGTGCAGCACCGCACCCCACAGCTTCTTTTCTATTTTTGTTCCAAGTACTTTAAATGTAAATGATCACCGCAAAAGGTCACGAAACGTGATCAATTGCTCTGTGACATTTTACCTTGAGAATAAGCAAGAAAAAGTAAACACAAACGTTTGGAACAAGATGTGCCAAGACACCAATGCCCTTTGGGCACTACGTGTAAGAGGAATTTAAAAGTAACTGGAGTTGGGTGCATTAAAAAAAATAAAAATAAAACAGAATATACATTTGATGTCATGAAAATGAGCAGTGGAAGAGAAAGATCAAACTGACAGGTACTCAGCATTCCCAGCAAATCAGAGATTATATAAATATTCTCGAAACTGGAGTTTATCCTTGTCGGTGAACTTGGGGCTCCTACTCCTTGGTAGCTGTGCAAACGGAAATCTCCAAAGATCATGTCCAAGAGGACATCATGACAGGATACAATGAGTGGGCTTTTTGTGCCTTTCTTCCACGCTCTGAAGTGCGAGCTTTTCCATGTCCAAATGGGCCGATTATTGAAATTGGCTACAGAATAAAAGCTTATGTAGGTCCAGTAAATGGAAGGAATGAATAAAAAGAAAGGGAATAATCTCAAACATTTTTCAAAATATATCCCAAAATAGCACTCAACAAGTAGTAAGCATAATTAACACCTATTACATCCAATATTATCTTACAAAATGACATCAACCCACTTCATCAGTGGAAATGTTAGAATTTTTTAAGGAAGCAAGTACTGGATTTAAGAGAAAGAAACGCACTGTTCAGAAAACAAATATATTTGTTGGAATAAGCAAGATGACAACAGACCTACCTGCATGTGGTGCATATAACCTACCAATAAAATATTTCTTTCCCACACCACCTCTTCCCCAGGAAGAGCTCTGCTTCTCAGTATTCCCTGAGATTGTTCCACTTAATCAAAGTGCAGTTAGGTTTATTGCAGATATTAATCTGCAATCAGGGAACAGTTTCTGCTTGTTCACCTCAGTTTAAGTGATGCTACCGTTGCTGAAGCCTCTCTGGAAAAATCACTGTTTCTCTCTAAAACATTTTTTGGGTGTTTCAGTTCTTATTTTAATATGATCTCCCAGACATGCAGGGGCAGATTGGGTCTCTTTGTATATGAAGAAGCTACACAAAGTAGGAATAGCTACACAAATACCTGTGATCACCGGCCATGAGATGCTGAGCACATGGCAGACTTACCCTGGAGTTAACCACTTCCAAGGAGACGTTCTGAGGCATGGCACTGGGCACTGAAAGGGAAGAAAAGCAAAAAGAAATGGGAAATATCGCCATTAGCATCAAAGGCAGGGTAGGTTACATCGAGTATTTCTCTTGTTGGAAAGAAAAGAGTGCAGCTTTTACAGCTAGTTTATAATCTGATCACAACCATGCAGCTAATCCAGGTGGCACTTCAGAGGTCCCCTAGGGAGAGGAAAAACAAATGCATCTGTTCATTTCTTCCCATTTTTGATAGACCTATTAGTAAGCCTTTTAAACAGCCAGTCAGCAGGCTCCCTGCAGTGAGCCCAACCACTTGCATTCAGTTATTTGTTACAAACTTGGTCAGAAATAAACAAGAACATGCCACATTTTCTCTGGCTTTTATGTATTAAAGTGCATTTCTGAACAGATATTATATACAGACAGAGCAGGGTATTCCTCTCTCAGCGGCAGCAGTGCACCTCTTTTTACAACGATGCCTAAGGGGAAAAGAGAAAAGAAACTTTGTCTTTAGGTATTATTTAAAAACAGCTTTGTACATTAAGGCTCTGCTTGTCGTACATAATATATAATCCATACCTGGTTTTATACAACTAAACTTTGTTACATCCATTCCGGTAAATATACTTTAATTCTTAAATGGGGCTAATAGCTGTTCAACACGTGGTCCTATAAAGGTGCCTCACGAGGCATTAACGAGAAGGTCTGGCACCCACTGCTTTAAATAAAACAAATGGTTCTGACACAAGGGGGTTCTTCCGTCTTAAAAATTCCTTTAATCTCACGTTCTCTCTAGCTATAGTCGTAGGAAAAACCTGGACGGTGCAGATTCGTGTATCCCATCCATCCTGCCAGCTCCCTCCCTGGGAAGGGTTGGGCTCACACCACCGAGACGCGGCGCGGATACTGGGGAATGCCCAGCATCTGCACAGTGGGACAGGCCATTAGCAACTAACTATTTACTGGCACATTTCTGCCTGTTTTCCACTCCCTATCTGCTGTACATTTATTTCCAATACGTTTGTGCAACGATGGTTCAAATGTATATGCCTCCAGCTGATGGCAAGTATTAATTCAACCGCTGAGGAGCCAAGAGCTTTAAAAATAAGTTCGTGGTTGGTGCAACATCAACTGCCTGACACAAACCCGAAGCTTTATTTTCCTTTCAGAGAAATAATGACTGCCTGCTAACCTGGGCTACAGAACAGTTGAAAAGCAGAGATGTAGTTTATGCTTACAGGAAGGTGGCCCTGAATTTGGAAAGAGCGAGCTGAAAAAGGATCATGGTGAATACCCAGTTGAAGAATAGTTTGCACTGGGATTGATTAGGGAAAAAGAGAGCCAAAGAAGAGCCATTTAACACATTTTTAGATAATATTAACAAGAACACTAGGGCAAAATCATTCTTGTTGCAGTTGTCCACCCATTTGAATTGATACACCAAAGATCTACAAGAATGATCTGAGACCTGAAACATCTTAGAGATCAAATAAATTGATTTTATTTAAACAAGTGTAGTGTTAAGAAGTGCTTGGATTATTATCTATTGTTACCTGAATGGGGAAAGGACTTCTGGCTGTAGAGAATAATTTAATAGGCAAAGAGCTATGAGCTGGAATCCATCTACATTAGAAATCAGGCATACCTTTCTTTTCACCTTCTTCAGTATTCACTGAAAATTGCTGTCTAGGAGCGCAGGACATAGGTCACCAAGCAAAATGTATACATAAATATTTCTGCAAATCACTTATGTTGGCCAAAACTTTCACCAGAATGAACTGATGAAATTCTATGTGCTGTATAGAGGTGGGCTTAATGGGGGCCGTTGTCTATATTGTCTCTTTCTATAGTCTATATTGTCCATATAAGCTGCCAGCTGTGGCACACAGAGATGAGCAGACTGGCTCGAGATCCGCGCTCCGGGAGAGGCAGGCTGCATCTGTCGTGAGAAGTTGCCTCTGACCTGAACATCTGTGACTCTCTAAAGAATGTAATGGCCACTAATATAATAAGAAACACCCCTGTACAGTCATTAAAGGAAAGGATCACAGCAAGTCGTATAAATGCTACTTTCCCCAGATCATTTTAAGCAGTGCTGGTCAGGCAGCTCCTCTGCTGGACTCTGTCTAGTCACATCTATGTTCAATAAAAAAAATTCCCAAAGCATAGCACTTTGGAGCATCCTCAGTGCATGCTGCTATTTAGGGATTTAAGTCAGTCAGAGCTAAGTCATTTGTCAGTGCTAATAAGAAAATAATATTTTAAATACAGGCTACAAAAGAGCAAAAGTAATAACAGCTAACCAGGAGGGACCTGGTGGCAGCAAAGTCCCACATTAATATTACTGTCCTTCACGAAGGCTCGGTGGATCGTAAAAAGGAAAAAAAAAAAAAGAGACAAGAGGAAAAAAAAAGATGCATTTGAATCATAGGGATCTGAAAACTCAGATTGCTTGGAGAGAGAGGTACAGCAAAGTGAGCAGCAGGGCATATTGAAACTCTTCCTCGCTTTGAGGATCCCGAGTCACAGAGATTTGCTACTGGAAAAGGTCCAGGGTAAGCAATAGCCTGACTCAGCTGGGAGTTCCTGAAAAGAGCAGCTGAGTCTCTGGACCGTTTTGTTTATCCTGCCACGGTTTGATGTGAAGATACACGTTCAAGGAACATACAAAACTAACTTGACATCATGCATTTTAACCACCCAGACCTGCCTCTCCATCGGAGCAGAGGGTCCAGGCTGGGGGACCCGACCTGCCGGAGCCCCGCACACAAAGCGGTTCCCTGTTCAGGCTCTTTTTTTCCTCTCTCCAGATTAGTGGATTTAGAAACTAGTTGGTTTCTCTAGTGCAAGGACCATTCTTTATTTGTTTCCATACTGCCCACGACAGTGCAAAACTGATCTAAGGCATTGCTGCTGCAACAGCACCAGCAGCAGCAAACAGTACGTGAAACATTTCATCTCCCTTACCGCAGAGGAGACGTCACTGCTCACACTCCCCTCATTTTGAAAAATATCAGGCAGAAAACCGTCTCTGATGTACTCAGTATTGCAAGGAAAAAGAAAAGTGAGATATTTTTGGACATTTCTGAATGAGCCGGATCTGGCAAACGCCGCTATCTCCCAGAAAAGCCTGTTCTCACTGGAGAATATTTGCCTTTGTTTGTGAGCAAGGCAGAACTGCTCAGAGCCCCAGTTTCTCAAACATGATTCCTCTTTTCTCCCCCCTCTCTCGCAGGCAGTGAAGGCTCGTTGCGACGTTTAGCCATTGCCACCTTAAACCTTTCCCTCTCATTACTGACTTTCAAGTTTTATTGCTGCTACATATTATTCCCCTACTAGACAAACTTTTCTTAATTTTTTTTTTTTTTTACTATTTGTTTGTCTTTCTATTATCTTGTTTATTTCTCTTCAGTGAACGCTTGTCACATTTCCCAGTTCTGTTGCATACATGAACATAACTGATGCGCTCCTCTTTTATTCCAGATCTTCAATCAAAATGAGAAATAAATCCAGACCTGACCCAGCATCGAACTCAATCACTTCCACAGCAATACTGGGTGTCTTTATTCCTTGCTCACTGTTCAGTCAAGGAGAAGTTTTGCGTTACCAAATCAGAGACTCTGATTTAATCTCTCAGGTTGCATAACAATCAGAGAGCTCCCCTGGCAAACCCAGCTCCTGCGAGATTACAATTACTTCCTCTGGTTTTATATCTTGATCAAAGAAATTGGATGCACCTGGTAAATTTTGTTTTTTGTTTATTATTCACGGCTTAATTATACCATTAGAAATTACAGCAGAACTCATTTTACCTAGCATTAGCTATGCAATACGCAATAGAACAGAGACAGATGCATCCAGGGATAACTTGGCCGCTTTGTCTGGGCACAGAGTGACTCAGCAGTGGAAGAAGCCTCGAAGGCACTGGAGGAGCCTTGCTGCCTGTGGTGGACGAGGTGGCTAGAGGTAGGTGAGATGAGCCTCGCTGCTGGAGACGTACTGATGGGAAGAAGGTTCATATGGCAAGGTACTCAGATTTGTTCTTTTTCTTTTCACAGAATCACAGAACGGTTTGGGTGGGAAGGGACCTTTAAAGGTCATCTAGTCCACCCCCCCTGCCATGAGCAGGGACATCTCCCACCACATCAGGTTGCTCAGAGCCCCGTCCAACCTGACCTGGAATGTTCCCAGGGATGGGGCATCTCCCACCTCTCTGGACAACCTCTCCCAGGGTCTCACCACCCTCATCGTAAAACATTTCTTGCTTCTATCTAGTCTGAACCTCCCCTCTTTTAGTTTAAGACCATTACCCCTTGTCTTATCACTACAGGCCCTACTAAAAAGTCTGTCCCCATCTTTCTTCTTTAAGTTTTTATAAGGTCTCTCCGGAGCCTTCTCTTCTCCAGGCTGAACAACCCCAACTCTCTCAGCCTGTCCTCACAGGAGAGGTGCTCCAGCCCCCTGATCACCTTCGTGTCCCTCTTCTGGACTCGCTCCAACAGGTCCGTGTCCTTCTGATGCTGAGGACCCCAGAGCTGGACGCAGTACTGCAGGTGGGGTCTCACCAGAGCGGAGCAGAGGGGCAGAATCCCCTCCCTCAACCTGCTGGTCACGCTTTTTCTGATGCAGCCCAGGATACGGTTGGCTTTCTGGGCTGCAAACGCACATTGCCGGCTCATATTCAGTTTTTCATCCATTAATACCCCCAAGTCCTTCTCCGCAGGGCTGCTCTCAGTTTCTATCTGGTGAAATTAAAAAAATATTTTTTTCAGTTGCCCATCAGATGAACCCATGTCCTTTGCGGTTTTGCTGGTTGTTTGTTGTTCTTTAGTCGTAGAGCAGAATGATCCAGAACGAATGAGACGGCCGAGCAAGCCCCCCACATATTTCGCTGCAGCACAGAGAGCACCCGGGTCCTCAGGCTGCTCTTTTGGGAGAGACACGGGAGGGACAGCGGCACTAACCGGGGACAGCGAGCCGGGAGGCAAGAGGGCCAGATCCAGGTCCCCGACTTGCTAAAGTACACCAGGTCACCGAGCCTTGCTGGCGCTGGCACGATCTCCAGCCACCAAACCTTCCCATGGACGTTTCATTACAGCCTGCACCTTTCCCCCAAACTAAAAAAAGTTTTGCATCGGGAAACTCCTGTGTAATTCTTGCAGGGGGAAAAAAAGAGGGGGAGGGAAACGGCTCAGTACTTCTCCCAAACAGATAAAGATGGAGTGAGTCATTTTCGGGGAATTCACTGTACCGAGAGGTTGGGCTACTGGGGTGGCACAATGAGGGACTCGGTCCCCAGCAGGGCCACAGCCACGACACCGTTCACCTCCGGTAAATCCACGCTTGTGGCTCCGAGTGACGGGCTCTGCTCACGCTCCCGTAAACACCCTCGCAGTCCGTTCCCCCTCGCCCTGCTCGCAGCTCTCGTGCAAACACAGGAATGGCTACCGACATCTGAAAAACTTCATAGGCTGTCTCCTGTGTCAATCTGAACTTCAATCTTCAATTTTTACTTAAAAAAAAAGCATTCATATTATAATTATGGAAATAAATTACATTTAAATCGGGTACTGAGGAAGCATGAAATAATACTGTCTGCCAATTGCTGGGATTAAATGCATTTTGATAAATTCATGAGCATGATAGCTCAAAGCATTTCTGAAATGGCACGCAGCCTGGCCAAATATTATCTGAGCTGTATTTTAAACTGAAAATGAAGCATTAAAGATACAGTGTGTTCCTTGATCTGGTGAATGCTGTCTGGGGTCTGTAGCTCCTGCAGCTGGAGATGCCACACTAAATCCCTTTGATTGGGGTGCATTTCTCCAACTATAGATTACATCCCAGAGCCTCGTGGAAAATTTCTGCCTACCGAACTGCAGGAACTAACAGTACAGGCTTTTTTTTTTTTTTTTAATACAACTATATACCCTGTCGTACGCTATACAGCAAAGAGTTGGCATGGAAAAAATAACCTGCTCAAGCACACGCACGCTCTCAAGAGAAAGGCAGACTTAAAAACGATCCTGTCATTTTCACAAGAGGAAAGGCAAGGTAGACCAATCTTCAGGACTTTTCTCCCATTTTTGACTTTTACTTCTGTTCCAAACCAGCTTTCAGAAAAGCAGCGCAGGAGTCGCTGCCCTTCGAGAGCATCCCGGCTCCGTGCCCAGGGGCTGCCCTCCAGGTTTGGCTACCGATGCGAAAATAAACTGCCAGAGACTACACGGACCGAGCTGCAAAGACAACGTGAAGCAAAGACCAAAGGGAGCCGGTTGTGACAAGCAAGGTGCTCCTCATTTCGGTTTTGTCCGGTGGCAAAAGCAGGGAAAGGTGGCCAGCTCCTGTCCCTCCAACAGCAGCGGTCCCTGACTGATGAGGCTGCTAAATCTGAATTTAAGCCGGAGGACGGGTTGGAATCCAAAAAGCATAGTGGGGCAGCATGGGGAGGAGGTTGGTGGTAGGGGATGTAGTAGCAAAACCTGCCCAAATCCTAAATGTGTATATGGAGAACTATAGGCTTTCTCCTTCCTTTATCTCTCACCTATAAAACAGGACAGATTAAATGTCTTTGTCCCTCCTCTATGTAGGCTGTTAGCTTGCCCATGCAGGAGTTATTTCTTGCTGTTTTATTGCACAGCCTTCTAGCAGAAGGGACCTTAACCCTGGGAAAGGTCTCTGCGTGGTACCATAAAAGAAGAAATTGCAGAAAGTTTTGGCGCTGCAGACTTGCTCTCTCAGTTCCGTCCTTTCCTTCTTGGGACAGCTAGGGCCGTGCTACCCAGAATGAGGAGGATGAACAGATAGCCTAAAGGGATTTTCTCTTCTTTTCACCTGCTCCAAACAAACAGAGGAAGGCTGGGAAGGCTGCAGCCAACTGACTTCTTTACAGAACAGACTTCTGCTTAAATAAAGAGAAAAATAAATACCGTCTTTTTCCAGATTCCTGAAACAAGGGCACCTAGGCACACTCCTGTTTTCTGGAATAGTCCCATGCAAACCTTCTCGTTAGCAATGATTTTTGTTCACAGACAGGTGAAGCATTTGAAACACTTGCAGAGGATAATTTTCAGACTCATGAATAACAATCTTTCCCTTTCTCACTTACGGTGACATTTAAAACCAAAGTGGAGTACAGGGCCGCAGTTCTACACTTCACAGTGTGAATTAAATCTACATACATTATGCAAAATATTCATTTTCACTTGTTTTCCTTTTGTTTTTATAATTATAAGTGTGAAGTAATTTATTCTGCCAAGATCCAGCCTGTATTACAAGGGAAAACTGAATTTGCTGGTTAGACGTAAATAGCACTCAAAAAAAATATTCCAGAGGTATCAAACGTACAATACCAGTGCCAACCAAGCCGGGGGTCTCGCGGATGAATCCCACTGAAGCTCCAGCCCAGAATAACGCAGATTAAACCAGCGCTGGGGTTCACCAGCTCCCTCGCTCGGGGTTCCCCACACCCCCGGCCCCCTCCATGTCGCTCTTCACAAGGTCTATTTTAGAGGCTCCCAACAGCTCTCCTCCAGTGCCCTTTATAGAGGTGCCTATTTATTTCTGAATTAAACTTAGGGCAGACTGGCTCAGCCTTTTTAAAACGAAAGCACTGCTCCTCCTGATCCCCACACAGCCTCACCACCCGGCTGAAGCCCCCCCCCTTTTAGACCATGCCTTCTCCATCGCTGCTCTTCCAGAGGTCAAGGAGACCTGGGGGGACCTGCAGACCACAGGGTAATTTAGGGTGGCAGCAACCCTACTGGGAGCGGGTGGATGTGAGACAGGAGCATCGCTTCCATCGGGGATGTCACCAACCCACCCGTGACCCAGGGACACCTGCAGAAGGGCTCTATGCTGTAGATACCCTAAACAAATACAAGAGCTTCTCCAGTGCACGATCCCCCCTCTGCTGATTTGCTCCAGGTTCTATACAGCTTCTACCAACGCTGCCCAGGAATTGCTATTTTTAGTTGATCTGGTGTAGTATTCAGAAGCAACTGGGTTACCAGACAGAAAATTGTCATTCTTAACCTCATGCAAATTTTCAGGTCTTTTGGTAGAATAACAAGGGAGAGTTCTCAACTTTATAATGAAATTAGATAAATATTTGCAATTATAAAGGGATAAATCTCACTCACCCTGGTTCCGCATTCAATTTTTTTTTCACTAGCATCAATCTACAGCATGGAAAGGAACAACAGTGAAATTTTTATGCGACTGAGGTGTATACCAGGCACTGTTTCCGAATGTGCTCATTAGCACAGGTTAGCTGCTACATTTCTAAGGGGAGAAAATCCCAGCAAGTTTAACATACCTAGCTGAAGCCCACGGCAAGGTATTTCTTGCCTATTCCCTGATTTTAAACTCTCATGTAAAAGCAAACATTTTTTCCCCATGAAAATGACCTTAAATTAGTAATCCAAACCCAGGCCAGGGCCAGCTGAACTCACATACCTTGCTTTATTAGTATGAATGAGAAAGAGATTGCCTGAATTTTCACCAGAAGGAAAATTACCTGTTTATAAATCTCACTTTAAAAGCTTAGTTGACACTTCTTATATCATCTTTAAACAAAACGTTGGTACGGAAAAAGCCCCTCAGGCTGTGGGGCTCAGTCAGGAGCTGGCACATCCCTGAAGCCTCTGGAGCCTGTCTCTGGTCTGGCTTCTGCTTTATGAACTCTTACCAGCCCCGCTGAAAGAATTTTTCCTTCATTTTTATGGGTTTTACACTTTTGTAGCCCAAATAACTCCAGTGAAGCTATTCCTGTTTTAGCCAGGTGTGGGGATCAGGCTCAGTGACTTCAACAGGAGTCAGCCGTGCGTAAGTTTTGTGATATCAGACACAACCAAGTGCTTCTGAATGCAAACTAAAATTCAATTTATCTCCTGGAGCCTGTGAGCCACAGAAGCACAGCACTAGCTCAGGGAAGGATGCTGGTGCATCCGCTGTGACAAGCCGAGATTGAAGCCCTGGCACATTTGCTACCCCTGTGTTTAAAAAGTACAAGGAAAACCCAGGCAGTTGGCTCTCCAAATGCAGCTGTAATAAAATATAGTGTCTGTTGAAAAGCTGAAAGGATACACCTGTGCCTGAGTTAAAGCAAGAATAATGAGAGAAGTAGACTATCCTTATTACTAGGCATAGGAATAATGAAGCAAACCAATTACGCTTGGAGACGAACACCAGCTCAGAGGGTACTGAACCTCTGATTTCTGTCCTCCACATTCAATAACCAACTTGCTTCATGGCTGCCTCTTCCGAAAATACGGTGGCAGAAGAAAAAGTCTGATGATGGCAACCGATACACGCAACCCACCCGTCCCGGGGTCCCTCCGTCCCCACTCACCATCCGAAAGCGTGGTGACCGTCACGTCCTCGGTGGAGACGCCGGGGCCGTAGCGGTTGTAGGCGAGGAAGCGCAGGGTGTACTCGGTGAACTTCTTCAGCCCCTCCAGCCGGTAGGAGAGCCCGTCCACCTCCACGTTCTAGCACACAGAGACGATAAACCAAGGGGAAACGTGACAGCCAGCGCCACGGCCGTGCCGAGGGATGAGCGGATTAGAGGCAAGCTTTTTGCTCTTTGAGAAGTGGAGCTAAATCCTTATTTAAGTTGATATAAAAGGCAATTTGTAACAGAGCGGCTTGTTACAGCTCGGTTCTCCAAACTTGTCCACAGCCCTGCCCGCAGCTTCAGCACAGAGGGGATTTCAGCGCCTCAGAGCGGTGTTTAGTTACTTAAGGCGCAGGAGAAAAGGGGGGGTTTTGGGGGTTAAGCCAGTTGCTGCCACTTCACAGGTACGTGGTAGGGAAAGAAAATAAAGGCAAAGAGTCTACGGGGAATTTTGGAGAAAAGGAGGAAGTAAAATAAAGCAAGCACAGAAAAAATGGGGACAGTATAAAAGTTCCCGTAAGACTACTGAAGCACCTGCCGCAAGACTGCTGATGCCTGTGATTATCACGTGCTATCAGGTGAGAAAAAAAGACGTCTCCGCTTTCTACCCTGCCCTATTCTTTGCTAAAAACCTATTCAGGCCATACTCTGCCCACAGAGCTCATCTCCACTGCCACTGCTGCACTCCTATCAAATATTGGTTATTAAATGGCCAGCGGGAAGTGTCTGAGCAGTTTGCAATCTGCAGAAAGCAAGGCTGCTGCTTTGCCGCTCGAAAGCATGTGCTCACGGCAGAGTTAGGAGTGCAATTAAGTGCACAGCATCAACACCAATTTTTCCTATAAGCATCTGTCAGCCTGGAGAGAAAAAGTATCATTTCTAGCCTGGATTCATATTATTCTACCCTCCTACTTGAAAGAAGTTACGAGAAGCAACTAAAAATATATGTTCTACAAAGATCACATGTACAACCTGCCATTAACGTATTGATGGTTTTGCACAATGTAAAGGAGGAGTCTAAAGGGTCTTTAAACTCTCTTTGGCATTATTCTGAAATTTCAGCGTAAAGCTGAGGAATGGCTAATATATAACAGGCTGCCGCCTTCTACCTCCTGAACCCATTTGATACTAGCAGAAATTTATTTTGCTTGATTTGCTCTTTTATCACTGGTCTGTGCAACGTTTACCTAACCTGGAGGATTAATCCATAAAACCCTCACTCTTGAGCCTTTATAGTGCTCTAAAGACCTGCAGATTCCTACAGCAAATATCTCCTTCTCACAGGGAGAGCAGTCACCACTCACCTGCTCTCTTCCAGTCGCTATCTCCGTACAGAAGAGCCTGTAGCCTTGAACGGGGCCGTTTGCATAGGCAGGAGGATCCCAGGAGACAAGAATCGAGGTAGGTGAGGTAGACACAGCCCGCAGATTTTCCACCGGCCCAGGAACTTGCACTGCACGGAAAGGAAAGGACGGCATGAAAATCCTGTTCCCGCATCGCCCACCACTGCACCCGGGTCCCTGACGTGTGGCATGGCCCAGCCCAGCACACATCTCCGAGGGACGCCTGCAACGGCACTGCTTCAGCACTGTACACCTCAGAAACTCCGGAAAAAATACAAAAGGGATGATAAACCCATGGAAAATACACTGCCGAAAGACTATTGCAGATTTAGCGCCATGAATACATGAAATACTGAAAAGGATTGTTCCATCTAGGCTACATCGCTGTGCCTTTGGCTCAGAGGACGGACTTCATCTTAAAATGAATTTCTGGGAAATAATTAGCACAAATATCTAATGCATGCAATAGATGCATTTACCTTGTGGTAGCAGGAAATCAGAGACACGCAAATCTGATCATCCAAGACCAGTTCGCGCAAAGGACTGCCATTAGAGGAGCCATTAGTAAAAACCCGCAGGCAAGCACCAACACAGCACCCGACACAACCGAAGTCATCTCATAAAAACACTAACTGCGAGCTTAAAGCCGCTTTCCAGCAAGGCACCGCTTAGCTGTGTGTGTTTCTGTCCCAGCTCTGTACGTACCAGCTTGATGCTATTAAATTATAAATCGATTTGGTGCACCGCAGCAGGCTTCGGTTTCTTTTAGCAAGCAATTAGCCTTCAAAATCCCTCTGTTAGCTTCTACTTACACCATTTGCACGTACTGTGCACACATACCTGTTTATGCTATCTGTTTAAACTCCTTTACATGCTACTCACTCCCTTTTAGCTGCCTGAGGGATCAGAGATGACGGCTGAGATGAAGCATTAAGGGCGATCCTTGGCACGCTCTAACGAACGAGGGAGCCCACAAAGGCTGGTGTCCCTCCATTTAGCAGGGGTATGAGACCGCTCCTGCAAAGCCACAGAAACCTGGGAGCGTGGAGCAAGGCGATGGATTTGCTCCGAAGACATCATACAGCTCTTCGCGTAAAGCCCTACGTGAGTGGGCTGATCTCGGAGCGGATCTGCGTTGAGCAGGGGCTGGACCAGAGACCTCATCTGCAAACCCTCATTCGCCCTTAAAAGTTCGACCAATATTAACGACCAGCCCCAATTCTGCTCCTAACTAATATTCCTACGTTTGCACGGTGCCCAGCACTTACAGAAATTGCAGGGCTGTACCAAGCTCGTCTGATAAGCCAAATAATGACAACAAAATAGCCCATCCTTGAAACTATTCCCTGGTTTGATTAGTTCTGAAAATACAGAGGTTTGCAATAGGTTTAGCCTTATGTAGAGATCATCTGAAATGCAAACTTTTGATTGCCTTGACCAGATCACGGTGGTGGGTGAAGAAGCACACAACTCCTCCTCAAATGACAACACAAAACAATCCCTTGCAATTGTTAAAAAAAACATACTTGATCACCTTTTGTTACATAGTCTGTATCTTCAAATGCTCCAGTTTTACCCTAAATGTAAATTATCACACATCAACTACATCATGCTTTTAGATGTCAGCTTAAATCAGTTATTAAAACAAAAGAGCTAAAAAAGCTTAATAAACTCCTCTAACTACCAGCAGTACCAGAAAATCACTCCCTGCAAGTCTCAGCTGGACCTAACCCTAATTCCAGATGTTTGGAGATGAAGCTGTCTATAAGCTTATCTGTGCCTTCATCTCCAACTCAAGCAAAATTGGAAGGGAAAAAAACCAACAAATTATGATTGTGGGAAAAACATAAAGGTCAACCAGAAGGTTATTTCTGAGAATCTTCAGCACCAAATAGTACCTTTTTACTTTCAATAGGGAGTGTGCTGTGGCATAAAACAAACTCACAAGCTATTGTGCAACCAGCAGATAACAGAATTACAGCTCCTAGAACAGGCTTTCCACAAAGTTACATCCCCATTACAAGGCAGTTTCACACTAACAGCTCTCTTTTGTAAATCTGGAAGCGTGCGGCGAGCAGCGATAGCTGAGGAGCGCCTGACCCTGCGCTCCCTCAATCCGTCCCTCTCCGGAAAAACAGGGATGGCAGAGCTGGGCACTGGGAAAAGGTGCCCAGAAACGTCATCAACAAAACACAGATAGCCTTTGATCACAAGTAATTTCAGGTTTAGATGCAGTGTAGATATATTTAATATATTTTTATTTCCTTCGGCCAGCTTTCCTTTTCATTCTATTTCAGTATTTCTGACAGGCACTCTAATGTGCTTAAGGTCTCAGTATTTTCAGCACACACAAAGCATTTAATAATCTCTCCTGATCCCTTCTGTCAAATAACAATCTCATGAAAATTAGCATTACGTTTTAAATCTTTTCCTAAATTCTTCTTTTTCTAAATAGCAGAGAGGCCCTAGAACAGCTTTACATTCCATTAAAACAAGATATTAAATCATGTTTCTTCTAAAGTCAGTCTTTTACAACTACCAGCATCCTTTTTCTAAGAAAAAAGGATAAAGGAAAGAGGGCAGGCAGATGACTGATGCATTTTCTTTTACCACAGGCTCCACATAATGCTTCAATATATTCAAAAAATCACCATTCCTCTGAGAATGCCCTTCTGCTCCCACAAAAGATCAGTTCAGCGCCTCAGACTGTTTCATAAATACAAGCTACAACAACTGCTTGCAAAGAGTTTGATGCTGCTCTCACAACTGCCAGTTTTGGGGTTATTTGGTGGAATTACTCCTATTCAGTAGCAGTAAAAGCAATCAGGTCCAAAGCCAGAAATGGTCAAATGCTTTGCATTTTTTTTTTTCCCCCAATGCTGATTTTAGGAGTATGAATTAACTGCCTGTCTGTTATTGCTAACATTAGCTGTCAGCGTGGCTGATCTGGTATTACAGGGGTGAATAGCTGTATCCACGCTGTGCTGTAAGAATGTGCCTCACACTGCCCCAAAAGCCAACGTTCCTGGGGCTGAAAGATGATACTTACCATAGGCACCTGAGACATGCCTTGATTTTAGGTATATACTCTTGCAGAAATAAGTAACCGTGTTCTTATATTCACTGCAGAGGAGTACTGTTGTGCTTCTAATCTGAGCTGGCCCCAGCAAAGAGGGCTGTCCTCCATGTAAATGGGATGTCTTGCTTTTCACCTTCCAGCACTTCTCCAGTCTTACAGTCTATGGGCTATTTTTGGAGCTCGTCTCCTGCCAGCGGTCCCTACAAACCCAAAGATGTCACGTCCAGTTGGCAAGAGGCGAAGCGCCTGCAGAGAACGTCCATAACTCATTCCCTCCATCCATCTTATGGAGCAGTGCCGCGCAGCCGCGTCCTGTCCCGGCTGCAGATGCACCACATGCATGGGGCAAGCTGGGAGCCTCCGGCACAAGAAACCAAACTCCAATTCCTACCTCCAGAGTACAAGTTGAGTCAATGCAGCTTGACTTGAGGGTCAGCAGACCCAGAGGAGCTCAGGAGGAGGGCTTCACAGCCTAAAGTGGGCAAGAGCTGCTGGGAAGACCTGGCCACTTGTAGGGTATGAGGGCTTTAAGACTTCTAGTAACCCTGCAAGTTTGATTTGTTGTAGGAGCAGAAAGGGCAGGCATCGTGCTCCTCAAAACCTGCAGGAACACGATTTCAACTCTCACGAGCCTTTACTGTTCTTCCATAGAGACTTCCTCTTTGCTGCTGTTCAGTTAAACTTCTGATAATAATAGTTAATAAGATACAAAAAAGATACAAGTGCCTAAAATAGGAATGTAGGCAACTACGTCAAAAAATTGCTTGGCGATTGCCTAAACATGCTAAATATCTCTCTCAAATCTGACCTTTCTGTAAGTTTCTGAAGCTCTGCCTTCTGCACCTCAGGCCACCCTGCCTGTGCCGGTGGGAACCTGGCTCCTAGCGAAGCCCCGCTGGAGACCAGGGAGAGGAGCATCTGAACTCCTTGAGCACAGCTCTGGCACCTAAAGAGTTAGTTACCCCACGGCCGTTGCCTTAAGCTCTATCACAAGACACTGACCTTCTTTCAGGGGTATTGACGGGCTCCAGCCTCGGGGCTCTAAGGTGTATCGATGCAGAATTGTGCACGGCAGCCTTTGGACAAGAAAGCAGAGCTGTAAATACCACCTTGAAGTTGAATGCCCAAATAGGAGGTGAAAGGATCACAGTCCTACTTCTTTTCTCTCTCCTTCTGGTCCCAGGGGTCTTGACTTTTGCTGCCCATAGTCCAAACCGACCTCCTGCCTAATGGGCATGATGCTGCTGCACCGAGTGTGCCGTTCAAAGCATTCATGCTCTGAATCCTTTCAGGTAGAAGACAGCATTAAAACTTTGCATTAAACCTTCCCAGGAGAGAGCACGTACCACTGAGCAGATACCACCACCATGCTTTCATAAGGAAAGCAAAACCACTTACCCAACTCAGTTTTTTTAAAGGAATATGCCCTGTTAATTCTGAGTTAGGCTTCCTTGGTCTCCAGCTCTGTGTCAGGCTAGCCAACTCCGTCATGAAAGCTGCTTTTTTAAAACATTTTTCCTAGTGATTCATTCTTCTCTATAATGAGATGCAATGATTAAAATGTTCTTGTTATTACATTTCACTTTTCGTTTAAACAGCTGTTTCTGTGCTGATCTGCACTGAAAACATTTCAAACATAAAACATTTATGAAGCTACTTGCAGTTATTGATAATAGAGTGCATGCTTTGATTGCGCCTTTGATTTCCACACCCCCCCCCTTCTTTCTCTGTAGTTAACAGCTTTAACGATATTTCATTAAAATCTGGTTCCACGCTGCACGGAAAGATGCAACTTCAGAGAGCCTGCAGGCAGTGTAATTATTAACACAGCGAAACCCACCTCCCCGTGCCGGACACGCTCTGAAGACATGACAGTTGTTTGGCAGGACTGCCCCGGACGCCTCCAGTGCTATCCACAAGAGCTGGCATTGGAGTCAGCTTTTGGAAGTAGCTGTCGTTTATATTTTCACAGAGTCTTCTGGTTTTCATTAGTTCGCCCTTTAACTCCTCACGTGGCGCCCAGCTGCGCACCACAGATGGACGCGTGAATCTAATATTCTTGGATTTGTTAAGGAATATGGCACCGGGGATGGTACCACCAAGTGATGTGATGGAGGTGGCTCAGCTCCGAACTCGGCAGCGAAGGGGAAAGGGCCTCTGTGGAGCTGCCTTTACCGAAGGAGGTTTGGAAACGTGTCCTCCCCCGTCCTCCTGCTGCGGAGGGGCAGAGGATCTGGGGCTCAGGGGAAGGACGGCGAACTCAGGGGACCTGTGCATCGCCAGAGACCCCGAACGTGCCAGTGGGGCACAATACCACAATACAAATTCTAGAAAGTCTGGACCAAGAAGCAGGTGGGAGTATGGTGTTATCTTCTTACCCTGGGATCCAGTGATAGGATGCGTGGGAATGGTTCCAAGCTGTGCCGGCGGGGTTTAGACTGGACATGAGGAAGCATTTCTTTACCGAGAGGGTGGTCAAACCCTGGAACAGGCTTCCTCGAGAGGTGGTCAATGCCCAAAGCCTGCCAGTGCTCAAGAGGTATTTGGCCAACGCTTTAACTTTTGGTCAGCCCTGAAGGGGTCAAGCAGTTGGACTAGATGATCATTGTAGGTCCCTTCCAACTGAAAATCTATTCTATTCTTGCCAAATAAATCCTTCGCCAGAAATGGGTAAAATAGTGGCAGCAGAAGCAGCTCAATACCTAATACAGGTGTTCCATTAATAAAGAAACTTTAAAAAGCATCTTCAGTACCCAGCGTTTTCACTCCTGTGCTTATTTTGCCTGACTTTCAAACTTTTAAGCGTATATCGCAGTGCACAGTTCTAGGAACTGAACCACAGTAACCAAACTGTTAGCCCTGCTACTAAACTCAGAAAGGGAACAACATTTTAAATGGTCTCCTACTATTATTTTTACACTGTAACGATGGGCTGTATTTGTGGCAGGAAAGCCACAAGATTGCGGATGGAGGAAGAAGTACTCTGTTGTAACAGTTTCCACTGGGGAGCAAAATTTATGATGATTTCACTAATGTCAATAAGCTACTTGAAAGCAAATACGGGGTGCAAACACAAACACTAAAATAATGCCATCAAAGAAGAAATATTCTGCAGTCAGTGAGATAAATTCATTTAGAAAACAAGCTTTTGTTACGAATTCCATCTGCTTCTGGGCGTCCAAACATACCCTGCATTTGTCTGAGGTCTGAAAAATGGAAGGAAAGCCTTTCTGAATGGAAGAGCATTTACGACGGCTGGAGGCCTCGCTATGCACTTACGTAAAATGATAGCATCCGCAGAACTAAAAAGCAACTCCTATTGACTTCGATAGGGACAGAAATTCAACCTTTTATTTTGAGAAACAGTGCACAGAAAGATAGGTTACAGCAATCCTGGCTCTGGCTCAGACTTCCAGAGGGAGCTTGGATAAATAATTTAATGCTTTTATGCTTCAATTTCCTTCCCATAAAATGGCATAATAATATATCTCCTACCCATTCTTTATCTTACCTATTTATATTGCAAGATTTCTGGGGTAGGAAGAAAGGTCCAGATAAAACAAAGATGAATGTATGTCAAACGGAACTGAGACAGAATTTCAATTCCTACACCTGAAGCTATTTTAGAAATACTCGGCAGCAGCCCATTTTATAGAACACCTTCTCTTCGACCTTCTCCTTCTCCCGGTGCTGTGCTACTGCTCCTGCAGAGGACCGGAGCGGTTACGGCCGAGCACCTCCTACCCTGCGAACCCCCGGTAAGGCAGGACTAGTGACGGCAGTGCCCAGGTCCCTGATGGGAGCTGAGCAGGATGGGTGAACAAACGCCTCTGCAGCAAAGTGATGGGCTCAGATATCCCACAGAGTCAACCGATATGGAAGGGGTCAACAGACCAGGCTGAATTGTTTAAATGATTTGGCATCTCCCAGGAACAGTAAGCTGGAGTGCATCCCTTCCTCAGCTGCAGAGGTTCAAGAGTCTCAGGTCTAGTCCCTCCATTAAATTAGGAGAAATCATAGCACAAACGGCCTCCATCATAATTTAGGTCTCTAGACATGGCCATCCTACAAAGAAAACCTGTCTCTCTACAGAGATAGCTTTGTTTCTGATCAAAAGGTTTGAGAAGAGCTTTGTACCACCATTCATTAAAATGTGGTGGCATTGATCAGCTGGCGGCACTGGGCAGGTCTCTTCCCCGTGCCCAAATCAGGCTCGGTGAAGTTTATTTCATTTCCAGCTCATTACCAGTGCCCCAGTCACCGTTGTTTTAGGAAAGCTATAGGGAGACAAATACATCCCAGCGGTCTATGGCTCAGCAGAAATTTTTGGATGCATCTCTGCAAATCGACACACCAGTGCTCTTGTCCAGAGAAAGATCAGACGGTGCCAAAGCCAACTACCAAATCTGGCTGGTGAAACACTGCCTGGTGTCTCACCAACAGCGAGCAGAAAGGACGGCGGCATCGAAATGCTCCCTTGAGGGATGTAAGGGCGAAGGAAACGGACCCTAGTGCAAAAGAGCTTCCAACTGCAACGTCTTTCATACTGGTAAGGTGACATCTTCGTCACTGTCATCTGCCTCCCAGTGCTTACCCACAGCCCGAAGCACCATCCCCTCTGCACACAGGGTCAATCCTGCCTTGGCGAGGGGTGCCAAGGGTGGTCCGTCTGTCCTGCACCGCTCCTGCCTGAGGGGCATCCAGGCAAGGGCCACTGTGCCACTGCATTACTGTTTGCATCAGCAACCTGTAAATATGGAGATTTCATGCAAATGGTGCAATGCCTTGATTTGCATAGCTGATTAAGATACGCTCATCTGTTCTGCAGTTTTCTTTTTTCAGGTAAAAGTGGTTTTAATTTTCTGCTCCTTCTCGGCAAGTCAGTCAAAGCAAGTATTTTACTTGGCATAATGGTGCCTTTGCATCTCAGCAGACCTGGAGCAGAATTACAACACACTTCGAGCCAGCAAAGCTTATTATTTATAAAAAGCAATGATTAGGTGACAAGCACTGAATTCTTCATATCAACCACCTCCATGAACCACTAAAAGGCAGGAGTGTGTGGCGTAGACAAGCCTCAGAAATGGAAAATTCCCCTTCTCGTTTAGAGCATTTGGTATATTTTCACTGAAGCAGATTATTTCTGGTAAACATGGTCTTCACAGACATCAAAACATTTGGAAAGAATAGTGACAACTTTTGCTTAGCAAGAAAAATGAAGCAAAGTAATTCCATAATGCTGAAACATCCAGTAATGCTATTTTCAAAATGAAGTATTTATTTTCTAAATAATTTTTAAATTACTTGCACTGATTTTGGTGTAAGCTTTTCACAAGTTTTACAACACTGGATGACAGGATGTAATGTATTGTTTCATTAAAGGAAAAAAAAAAAAAAAAAAGGAAAGGAATCAAGAATTGTTTTCGCTGTACTTCAAAATACAAGAGCCTCCAGCATCATCATTTCCTGTGAACCCCAAACTTCTGGTCCTTGCCCTACTCTTGCTATCCTCAACACATATTTAAAGAGTCTGATGGAAAACACAAAATAGTTTTAAAGAAGTAGTAAGCAGAGAGAAATGTTTTTAATAAAATATACTATCACTATTCTTTCACAAGTAAATTTTAAGTTCATGAAAAGCAGGCAGAGATTATTGTCAGGAGAGGATAAGATCTGTTAAAAACAATAGGAAAAAAATTTTCTGAAAGAATATCTCAAAACCTCTCAGGAATGACGAGGGTCAGAGGTATTTTCAAACCCAGCAAAGCCAAAGAATTTTTTTAAATTTTTTCTATAAGGTATAAAAAGATGAATATGTGTCTCAGAAGGGAAAGTCTTTCTGGTATAGTGCCAACCTCAGTAATCAGAAGGAAAACAACACTTGAGCCTGGCACTGATTCGCCACATGTCGAACGTACCAGCAATTCTGCCCTACGCGAGAAGCCACGGAGATACCTACTCACAATTGCAAGAGGAAGGATTCAGTGTACACATCTGATACAGTACGTATTCCTCATCTACGAGGTTTCTTCCTCTGTACAACAGAGGACACCAAGAAGGTCTCATAAAGGGGATGCAAAAGCATTTGAATTCTGTTTTAACTAGAGTATTTCATATAGCAATGCAACTTTCTGATGAGACTGACACTTTTCAAAGGAGGCAGAAGAGCTGGTCAGAAAAAAATACAACAAAACCAAACCCCCAAAAGAAAAGACTCTGTGTTATTTCAGTTAATTAAGATGAATGATGAACAGCAAGCAATTTGTGGTTCCTTAAATTGAACCCAAGACAATTAGGAAATGAACAATTTTACTTTCTGGGTTTGATTTGTTTTTCATTTTAACTCTTAGTCTACCAAGGTGGTAACATATTCTCCCACTATTAATAAGCTGAATCTGCCCTCCTAACTCACAGAAAAGAAGAGCTTGCATGATGTCTTCAAAGGATTAAGATTCCAGCATGTCATCACCACTGTACCCATTTTGGAAACAAAGGGATGACGATGGACAGGAACAAAACACCTTGCTCAGTGTCATTGCACAAGTCAGCTGGAAACTTCAACTTCAGAGAGCTTGTGGAGTTAGCACCATCGATCAGTAAGAATTGAGCATTTCTTCGGGTCCCCTCACAGCTTCAGAGGCCCACGGCTGCAGAAGGAGCAGAGCTGGGGCAGAAAGGCAACGGGGTGGCACCACCACAGCAAGATGCGGGGTGGAAATGCACTCAGTGATGGAGACGATTTGGGAAGATGGAAATTTTTTCAACTGAGTAAACATCTTGAAGAATCTGATCACGATGGGCTTTATAGAAATACTGGAAGAACTGACCACACGCTCACCTGACCACTTTTTTTGCTGCTTGAACAGGAGGTGACAATCAATCTAAGCTTCAAGAAAGGTGTGCAGAATATTTTCCTCTCCTTTGCAACTTTTTTTCCACAGTCTCTAGGAAGCAGTACAAAATAAATTTCCATTTCTCTCTTACTTAATCCCTCCTCATTGTAAACGGCCTTTACAAAAGTCTTAATCAAGTTCCCCGTGACGCACAGGGAACCATACATCCAGCAGGTAAGTGCAGATGGAGTCACTGAATCTGGCTTAAGGTACTGCATTTTGTTCCACAAGAGAAACTAGAAATTCAATGGAAATAGAAAGAAAAAGGAAAAAAAAAAAAGGCCATGGCACTAAAGCTAGCCAGATTCTGAAGAATAAAACAGCATGAGGTGATCTTTAATCTCAATTATCAATGCTAACAGCCTTTATTAACCAACCCTGACTCCAGCTGAAATATATCTAAAAAGCAACAAGCTGGCCTGACCACCCCTGCGGCATGTACAGACCCAGCCCCGATACAGCAGATGTGGCCAGGGAGCACAGGAGCCGGGAACGGGAGCAGGCAGATCGCTTGCCATGGGAAAATGGCTCAGATTCCCCACAAAATAAGATAAATTTCTACTTGATTTGAAATTATACCTGGTGTAAAAACAAAACCACAGGAAACAAAAAGACAAAATTCCTACCGCAGATGCGTTCAGGGGATCTGAGTTCGTATTTTCCATTGAGAAAATACAAATTAATTCCACAAGAGAACAGTAAGGAAACCAGGGCCAGGGCAGACTCATTACCCAGACCCATGCTGGGGACACCACCAGTGTCCCAGTCTGCTCCTGCAGCAACCTTCTGCAAAGTGAAGCACCTTCCAAGAGTTGAGACTGAAGCAACTCTTCTCTCTCAAGAAAAAGACAAAAAAACCACCCAAAAATACAAGGAAAGAAAAAGTGGATGGGAAGCCAAAAGCAGGACAGAAAACCAGACATCACCATCTTTCCCTTTAGGTCTGCCCAACTTTTAGAAAGGAAGATACGTTTCATTAAAATTTAAAGCAATTGAAAACCTCCCCCCCCGCCAATGCTCCACATAAATTACTCATAAAATTAAAGAACCATGCAAGAATGGCATAAAGTTACCCCAGGGTGTATTTTACTGAGCCATTATGGAAGAATACACACAAATGAGGAGGATATTAATGACTCCACAGAACACATTTTTCAGTACTGCTTCACCCTTTCATCAAATGACAAGAAAAATTCACTACCGCGGCACTATACTAGAGATGCTTATGTTTTCTGCCTGCCCCAGCTCTCTCTTAGAGATTGATGAATATATGAAATATATATAAATACCCCTGCACCTTGCAAAACAGACTCTGTCCAAACCCAAAGTGGCCATTCATTATTCTGGGGATCTTTCTGTACACACAAAATTTGGCAGAGTGAGAACGCAGACTCGGACTGAGACTTTTTTCTACTTTAAAAAAATATATGTAATGCTGTTGCAAACAGATGGATGGAGAGCAGGAGCGCCATGTCCTCAGTTCATCACTGTAACAGCCGATGCAGGACAGGCTGCAGCAGAGAAAGCTCCTGATGGAGCCCACGGCTCCCTCATTAGATGGGATTAGCTGCAGGTCTGTTAAAAACTAGTAATTTTTCTTACATCAGTACATGATGGAAAGGGAAATCCCTGCCACGAAGGATATCGTTTAAGCAGCATGGATAGACTTATACCTGGGTGTGAGGAAGGAGAGAGGAAAAGATAGACTCAGCGAATAGCCCAAGTTGGAAGGGACCTTGGAAGATCATCTGGTCCAACCTCGTGTCAACATTGCTTATTTATACTCTCCCGATGGAGAAACCAAGAGGCTTCAATGATCTGCCCAAAGCCACAGAGCCTCGGCTCCAGCCCTCCCAATTTCTTAAACGCGAGCTCAGCTTTTCCTCCGCCCAGATCCGTGGCCATTTTGCACTGCAGAAAGGGGATTCTCATCTCCCTGTTCCCCAAACCCTGATCAAACCCACTCTGGCGGGAGGTCTGTGCCTGCCCAAACTCATTGCAGGGCTCTCATTTCAGCAGGACCCTGACTATCACGAGATCGTTTAGCATCATTTATAACGACAACGTTATCATCATTGTGACTGAAACCGGCATCCAAAATAGCTGAGTAGGAGCAAAGGCGGCACCAGTGCCCTCTGAACTACTCAGCACCCGACAGCGGCAGGATCCAGCCCCGCGTGGGGACCCTCGCCAGCCCTGAGAAGTGACGATCTGGCACCATCTCTGCACTGGTGTCTAAAATGGATGGGTCCGATACAAGTCTTCAGAAAATTCAATTACTCCAGCACATGTTTATTCTGCAAACCTAATTTGCCCAGATCAACATATATGGAGTTGATTATTGCTCGATAAAATTGTCATCTTTGTGGGTTTTAAAGACATCCCTGCCTTCCCTTGCTTTTCCATGTGAAAATTCATTGCATTAATTTTAATGGCCTTTTAATTTTCTATGTGGTTTTGGCATTTGTAGAAGAAATGTATGTTAAAAGAGATTGCAGTTGCAATTTTGTCTATGTCTTTTTAACGTTTCCTGTGCAACAACTTCAAAGAATATTGTCTCCACTGAAAAACTTGTAGCCAAAAAAAGCTGCCACCGAACCCCAGAACTTTAACAGCTTCTGGTGCACTTGCTTTAATGCAGTATTGATGGCAGTTTTTGCTGCTAGTTGTCTTAGCAAGAAGATTCAGGTGCAGCCAGTTTGATTAAAAAAAACAATTGATTAAAAAAACAAACAAACAAAACCCCAAAAAACACAAAGGGACTGATTTCTGAGGTTACATGAACCAGCCTCTAAGGGGAATTGAAAGTAATTACAAAAGCATGGATCTTGGTGACCAAAGTCACCCAAGTCTCCTATGCAAGTCAGATTACGCTCTAGCTGCTGCAAAATGGCCCACTCTCTCCAGAAATCTACCCCAAATCCCTGTATTTCTGTTTCAGAATTTCCATTTTCAGGACATTGGGGTGAGGAGCACAGCTCCTCCCGGCAGCTCCCCACCTCGGGGACAACCACGGGGGGTCACAGATTTGCTCCTCGCAGCATAGCACGGGAGGGGAGAGACATATGGGGACACAGCTGGGCTTCTCTTAAGTAGGTATAATAATACTTCCCTACCTCAGAAGGATACAGTAATTAATTATTCCTTATAAAGCCCTTAAAGATGCTCGGGTAGAAGTTGAGATGTCAGCGCACACTAAATTGATTTCACTGAAAGGGAGATGGCAAGAGGCGACTTTATGAGGCTGGAGTGATGCCGTCAAGTTTCTTTGGGGCACACCAACATGCCTTCCTATTCATCTCCTCTTCCACCAACTAATACACACATCAGGGAGACACGGATTTATTAGGAAACTGGTTTTAATTCATAAGGGTTGTGAAAAGAAATGAGCTGGTCCCACAGCAGGGAACAGCTTTTAAAGCTCGGATGGACAATTTCAATCCTCCTTGCGAGAATAGATGTGTTCCTTTATTCTCTACTACCAAGCTGCTTTAACAGCATCTTGAGGAGCCAAAATAATAACTCACAAAGTCTCCACATGTGGCATGAAAAGAT
Organism: Haliaeetus leucocephalus; assembly: GCF_000737465.1. Classification (NCBI taxonomy): domain Eukaryota; kingdom Metazoa; phylum Chordata; class Aves; order Accipitriformes; family Accipitridae; genus Haliaeetus; species Haliaeetus leucocephalus. Next base: position 3,145,132 of record NW_010973302.1, on the reverse strand, counting down.
TAGACATGGCTTAAGCAAGCAGGGATTTAAATCTGGACTGATAATACTGTAGTGAAATTATATACCATAAAGGCAGAGAAAAAGGGGTTGTAGTTTACCAAAAAAAAAGAAGAGAGGAGTGTTAATCTGGGGACAAAAACCTTCATATAAATCCAGCCCATATATTCTGGATGATTATTTCAAAAAGCTGGAACTTGTTCTGTTGATCTTTTAAACTGATTACTGAGCAAATATATGCACTTTTAGAAACAGGCACTGACAGACATGAATTTCAGATGTCCTTTTTCATCAGCTTTTTCTTCTTTAACAATGCCAGATTGCATAATACTTCTGCTATTTTCAAATAACGTGGAAATTCAATCTATGTGCAGCCACGTAATTTATTGTACAATACTTACAGCATGTTCTAAAAGACAGCCACATAGAGGCTGACTGCCTCCCAGGACCAGAGAGACTTGTTTCAAAATGATAAGATAATTTGGTCAACAGTAAAAAGTGAAAAGAAAAAATGGAAAGCAATATTTTCTCCATGCTCAAATTTGACACTTCAGAGAAATCTGCGAGTTATTAAATAGGAAAGATATTCCAAATGTCTATGCTGCACATTAAACAGAGCTGGTAACTCCGTGCCGTGGCAGCTTCAGGCGGTAACAGCAGGGGGTAGCGGTGCCTGCTTTTCACTGGGGCTTTGCTGGGGAAAGGCATTGTCCTGACTGGAATGATATTTTACTTCTGTAAATATATATATATAAATATATATAAATATACATATATTAAAAATACAAACATATACAGAAATGTGTATATGCACATTTGCGCCTGCGCGTCTAAGCAGAGATAAATTACTAATAGATAAACGATCCTGATGGTTAGTTACTTAATACCTTACTTTCAAAAGGTTCAGATCCATAAACCGACTTTCAAGAATTTTTTCCCCAAAAAGGGCTGGGATACAACCTTGCTTATTTTTGCACATGGCAGTTGCGTAACTGCAGATAAGTGCAATAAGTGGGAGAGCAACCTCGGAGCAGGAATTGAAGACGTATCTAAAATGCAAGGCCAGCCAGAAACACAGAAAGTGACGTATCTCAGGTGATATTTCACTAACATCACTACTCTTGGGAGTTTGGAAATTGATGACAGGGAGTAAAATTCACGTTTCGTGATAAACAAAGCCATAGCCACAAAATCTCAGAATAACGTCAGTTGAAAGGTCCCTTTTCCCCTTGTTCACACCATCCCTTGCCTGGCCAGGGGACATAGCACATGTTCTCGCTGGCCCTAACAGACACCTTTCCTGGGGCTCAGCTTAGCTGTAAAAGGAACCGAACGGTTCAAAAGCCACCTAAAGCCACCTCTGGAGGCTCGCCTTATCACAGGATTTGCTTCCAAGCTCCTCTTCTCCTCCCTCCCTGCCCCCGTGGAGAACCATTCCCACCTCCTCTACCTGCTCCCAGCAACAAGTCACCTGCGGCAATGAATCAAAAAAAACACATTTCAGGGCTTTCCAGCACAGCTGTTATCTTCACGTAACAAGGGGTTTTCAGACGAATACTGCCCTTCAGTTAAATTTCTGTACATGGCAACGTGTGATGATGTAGAACAGTTTCTGTTAAGCGTTAGATTTCCCACCTTATTACAGAGGGAGAGCGTATTCTGGCAGGGACTTACTGACAGAGCATTAAAACAGCTGAGCATCCCACCATCACCCCTACGGTTCACCAGAGCAGTCCAGCACACATCAATATGAGACACAGCACCCATCCCTGTGCTCGGAACTATTCTTCTCAATAATTAATTTTGCCATGGAAGAGCTCAAAAGGTGTTTCAATCCTCTCTGTGCAAAAGCCCCTCTTGGACCTTCCAAGTGAGAAAAACTGCAATAGCACAAACTCAACCAGAAGAAATTTCTCTTCTTTCGGGAGACCAGACGTGTGCCAATACTTACAATACAATGAGACATACAGAAAGAGAAAAGTGTTTACTGAAAGGTTGCACCTGCTCCAAAGATTTATAAAACAAAGTTACGGCTAAATGTAAACAAATAGAAATATTTCCTTTTAAACAAAAATAAGCCAAAACATTTACTCTAGTGGCAAGTTTTTGTATCTTTCAGTAAGTTTATCATGTTTCCTTGTAAAAACCCAACTCCTTAGGAACCGTTGCTGCCACCCACACCAAGACCCCGTTCCTGCGCACACTCACGCTCCGGCTGCGTGGCGACCTTGACAGGCTGCGAGCTCTCTCCCGGTCCCCACTCGTTGTATGCCACCACTCGGAAAGTGTAGGTCTCCTCCGGTTTCAGGTTCCCCACGGTAAGTTGAAGTGTCCCAGACTGAGATGTGTTGACTGCCCGTTCCCTAAAAAAAAAGAGAAAAAAAAAAACACACAAAAAAAACCCCCATTTTAAAATGCATTTGGATCTTAAAGCATTACTTATTTATGCAGTTGGTAGCCTGCAAGGTATGATTACTTATCAAACTTCGGTTTGAGGCTTGTTCGTCTATAGGGGGTTTTTTTCATTTTTACTTTAAAAAGCCTAATTCAAGTAATGGGGCCCACTGGGAATGCTGCAAGTGCTACAAAAAAAGACTGGTATTTTAACGCTTCATAAGGTACATCGTGTATTGGTTCTTTGCCTTTCTTAATATAACAAAAAAGGAAAATTGATGGAAAGAAATCACTATTCAATACAGGAACACAACTCTGATATAGGAAGCGAGATGCATATTGGTCTGTAAACATCCAGCTAATAAAAACTGGGTTTGGATTGCCCTGCAAATCGAGCCCTCGTCAGTGCTCCCTTTTGCAGCTGTACCTGCAAAACCCCCACCGCCACCCATTCTTTCACAGGCAAAGGGACCAGGCGGAATTTTTTCTACGATGGTGCTACCACCCACCATTTCAGAGGTCTCAAATGAAACCCCATTTGTGGAGTTTGCACTACGCTACCCCTTGGCAAGGCGAGCTGCCCAGGGACAACCTTCTTCTAATGCCCACGTTGGTCAGACACCAGCCCACATTGGCAAACTTGGCCGGCGGCTCCTGGGAAGCTGGTGCATGGGGCCACGCAGGTACTTCTCCTCCTGAGCTGTGACACCGAGCCCACCTCTTGTCCAACACTAAATTAGTTTCAAGAAACGCTGCAGCTCACTATTGCCTGCATCAGCCAGCTTTCTATTTCTGCCCAACCTGGCCAGGAGTTTGTTATCATGAGCCGTGGCAAAAAACGCGATTGATACTCCTCCACCAGCTGCTCCCAGTGGCGAGTCCTGGGGTAACTGGCCGGTGGTGGTCTCCAGAGTAAAGGTACAGCCGAGACATTGGGAGGTGGCAGTCCCTGGCCAGGGAGAGGTGCAGGACATCGTCCTCCCACCGGGGCAAGAGCCATGTAATTTTTCCTGGCACCAGGAGCACCCAGAGCCGAAGGGGTATCTGCATCCTAGCACGGGTCAAGCAAAGCTCTGCCCGGCTGGGGCTTTGTGCTGCCCGGGGAGAGAAACGGCTGGTGAGAAAGAGACAGACCTAGAGTCATTAACGTGGGATTATCCGGGAAAAACACAATCCCTAAACAGTAAAGCAGGGTTTAAATTGGATGAAATCACAGTCATTTCATGGACAATCTGCAAACAGAAGTAGGTAAAATTGCTTTTGTAACTGATTTATTATGGGTGGCGTGCCTCGCTCCTCTCCTTTACTAGAAGCCCTCTGAAAAGCTAACAACAACAAAAAGGTAGATTTCATGCTGCAGAAAAAAAAAATCATTTAAGACCAAATCAACTAATTGTCAAACTTTGTGTAGAGGCTGCTGTGGTTCTCTGGGCTGCAATAGGCATAGCAGCAATTCAGAGAACAGAGATTATTGTTCCTTTGGGGAATGTTCCCTCAAAATGAAATTTCTCATACCAGAGAACAGCCCTGTCCTCTGAGCGCCAGGCTCCACCGTTGCTCCGGCCCTCCAAGAACTGACTGAAAAAAATTGTGTGAACGTTCCCTGGGGATAAACGGTCGGGTCGTCCCTTAGCAGGGACAACGGGAGTTTAGACGGGAGTTTAACGCTTCTATTCCAGCAGAAAGGCTTTCCATTGCACTTGATAACGTGAAAGGAGAGCTGTGGATGGCTGCTGCTCCCCGACGAGGACACGGCAGGCAGAGCCTTTGCTCTTTCTAACCGGGCAAGCTGAGCTGTGCTTGACCAACTCGCCTAATTTTATTCTCTTGCCTCTTACCTCTGGTTTCTGTTTGCATTGAAAATGGCTCCAATGGATTTGTAACCAGCTGTCAGACTCTGAAAGCAGCGGTACAACCGGGGGGCCAGATGGCCGGTAACATCTGAACTGAACAGCTACGATATTTCCATAAACCCTTTAAGAAGCAGGAGCCCACAGAAGAGAGAAAAAAATATATACCCAGCGACTTCCTACCTGCAGGATGACAGCACTGTCAGCAACTGTCTCTCATTGTATACGTCTTTTTTGTTAACAGCAAAGATGCAATAAGACCACCTTTCAATACCAAAATAGCAGCAAAGAAGCAAGAGAAGAAAAAGGAGATGAAGCGATAGAAGAAAACTCCAGTCAGATATCTGTTTTAATAGTTCTCTGCCACAGTGGTACCGGTGGTGACACATGTATGCAAGTCTGGAAAGGTGGAATGGTTTGTGGCATTCTTTCAGTAAGTCTTTCCCCATTATTTAGTAAGAAAGAAGAAAAAAAAAACCCAAACCCATACACATATCTGGTGCCCTCAGCACTCACGTTGCCATTGAGTGACTTCCTGAGCCGAACCAAATCTGCATTTTAGACTACAGGGGCTGAACCAGCACAACTCTCTCATCCTGCGTAGTTTGGGACGTAGGTGTGAAGTGCTATGATGAGGAGTGCAGTCCTGACACAGCCCATTCTGTACCTGATGCTGAGGTTGCAGAGCAACAGAAAAAATCCAACCCCACCACAGAGGCACGAGGAGACCCAGGACTGTTGTTCCTCTTCTCAGATCTGCATTTGCTGCATCACATCCCAGCCTGGGCCATTTGGAAACATCCAAGCAAGTGCTTCGATTAGACTAACGCACTCACCCTCAAATGCAATCTCCGCCGCTTCGGTGTTCACCTTCCGTTGGATTTCAGTGGTGATACTAAAGCCCAGGACACTTCTCTGTGCAAACCAGGAGCTGTATAACCACCCAAGTACATCAGGAACCAGGATAGAAGTATCTGGTTATTCTCCTGGCATAGGTTTCTGGAATTTCAGCACCCAGATGATCACAGACACCCAAACGGGTCTGTCTCCCTCAAACTGTCAAAGCTCTGACTCCATGGGTTTTGGTTTCTGTGGCAATGTAATTGAGCCATGAGAAAAAATTATCCCGTTTGTTTAAATGGGCCACCTGCCACGGGCAGTGACGTCTTCTATGACGCCTTAAACCCTCCAGCTAGCAAGGAGAAAAAACTCCCTGAGAATACAACAGCACTACCCTTGACTTTGTAAAACAGATGTCTAAACCAGGTCCGATAGATTCTGTAAAACACGTGGCTGTCGTCCTCCCTTGAGCTCCAGCGACCTGCCCCGCCGGCACACACTCAGGCTGAAGGTAGGCGAGATGAGTGGCACCCACGTACGAAAGTCCATCGTGTGCTCCTGCTTACCAGCGAGGGGTTAACGCGTTAGAGATGCTACAGCAATGCAGGAATCATCTCAAAAGCACCAAACATCCTTGAATCAGGCACCTTTACATTTGGGGTTTTCTTTTTCAGACCCATCTAGGCCATAAATTACAGTCTAAAAATAAAAGACCTTGACTAAAGTCATCCACTTTCTTGTAAAATGGAGGCTTCGACATGTAATTTCCAGTGACTGAAGATCATGTTACATTACGGTATCAGCATGTAAAAAAAGATAATTACAGTTCCCATATATCTCTTAGGTGTGTAACAAATGCTTTTATAATGTTTCAAACACCTAATTAGTTACTTCAAGTAAGACAAGTCATGTTAATGCTCCTTGCTGTGAAATGAATACTATTAATTTTAAAATGGACGGACTTTTATTACCTTGAGTTCTTTTTTTATCTCCCATTATCATTCTCCCACAAAATAACATAAAGTCCTTGATTATAATAAGCAAACCTCAAAACTAATGTAAATAGATCATCTGGGAATGATATTTCAGAACTTCAGCTGAATTCTGAAGATAGACTTTAATCAAATATAAGTTTTTGTATTCAATTAAGTGGTCCCTTGATTCATTTCTTCAGCCGGCAACATGCAGGAAGCTAAACTGGGAGATCTATTAGCTTGTTGTGACTATCTATGCATTTATTAATTTGTTACTGAAAACAAGTTCTAGCGCATGTTCAACTAAAAATAAAACTGGTCCCAATCTTGCAAAAGAGTCCTTCGTCAAAGGGTTTTAAGTTCAGCTGTAATACTGCTGATTTCCAGGGTCATTTTCTTCCCTTTTTTTTTTTTTCTTTTAAGATCAGAGCATTTAATTTCATTTATTGGGAAAAATGGTTGCTAACAGTCAGTTAAAAAAGAAGGATAACTACAAATCAGGACCCACTATTTAAGCCAACCTGACATTTCAAAGGTTGCAATCAAAAACTGAACAGTATTTTGGGGCTTTGCATCTCATCTAAAATGCTAAACAGAAATATATTACCCTACAAATATTTCTCATTATTTATAAATAAATATAGTGATTTTTTTTATTGTAAATTACATTTTAAATATAGTGACACAAATTCTCACCAGGAAGGCAGAATTCATTTAAAACTATGCACAGGTAATTAAATATGTCTTGAGATTACATTTGAGGAGTTATTTTTTGGTTTAGAGGTAGATGAGAAACAAATCAGTGAAAATAAACAATGTCTCTTTCTTTGTGGTGACTAATATGCTACCGCATAAATATCAAATGCCTGCGTGAATCAATGCTCGCTCATTGAGAAGCAAACCAGCAGAGACAGAGGAAAAGAGGGAACAAACACAGTGAGGCTGAGAGCAAACCCGAATATCAAAATCAGATCAAAATTTGAACCTGCCTGTGGATTGAGATATCGAATCCGGCCCATTTTGCAAATGCTCAGAACAAAAAATTGCTACTTTGAATCAGTTTGCAATTAAACGTGACCAACATCCAGATACAAATGCTGTTGGTTCGGAAGGGGTTTAAAGATGGAAATGGATCCAATGCTTCCCACCTGAAGACCACCTCTAGCTAAAAAAAAACCCAATTAATTAAAATTAAAGCTTCAACAGCACATGGATGTGAGAGATGCCGGAGCATTAGCAGTAGATCTCGCAGCACCCAAGGACAGCCCCGTTCCTGAGAGCTCACCATCTGGGCAGCAACCCAGCAGTAAAATGGGAAAGAAATCAAAAAGGCAGAGATTTACCCGCTACATTGGTAAACTCTGCATTTTTAATCTTTCAGATGACCTTTTACTTGCATATAAAATAGGGGTTTTTTTTCAGTGAGCTTATAACATCAAATGAAACCTAAATGAGCTCCCTTCTCTTCTGGGACACTTCTCCTGCGAGGCAGGATGGATTTTTATGGTCTTTGTGAGCATGTACATGTCTATACCTTGAAGAGTGATATCCACTGAAATGCATGCATTATGTTCTACTGTTATATTCCACTATATTTTAACAGAAAATAAGCACAATCAAATGTACGCTACAAGTTATGTGTCTACTAACAGATCCTATACACAAAATCCTCTATTTCTGCTTGTTTTTTCGTCAACAGTCCGCTCTTATCAGCAAACGTTATAGAATATCTCACTTTTAAACCTGAACTTTTACCTCAACCAGAAACTTCCCTAGCTGCAGGTGTACTGGTTGGCTGTTTATTTATTTCCTAATAGATTTAAGGTTTGTTTTATCCTTTTCTGAGAAACATGCCTTTTAACTTTAAGTGCTCTTTCCAATCATCCTTATCAGCAAGCAAACCCATTTGATCCCACGCAGGATGCCCAGCTGAGCATGAAGATTAAAGAGCATCCCATCAGAAGGGCTCTGGTGATTACGCTACGGCAATAAGTGCAATCACTTCCAAAAGGGGTTTCTTTGAAAGGGCTGAGCTGAAAAACCCTTATAAGAGAGATCAAAACAGGGGAGGCTGTTTTTCCGGATGGTCCCTGAAATGGCCGGGCGCCCTGTGTGTCGTGTTGGCTGCGGTGATGCTGCCAGATGTCACGCAAATCCTCCCCGCTCTCGAACCCGGGAAGATCGCCTTACTCCAGACTTACAGTAATTTCTCTGACAATTCCTTTGCATCCCTGAGGTTAATGTCAAATCCAATACTTATTTTCGTAAACAGAAAAATAGCTCTTTAGTAAAAAAAAAAGTGCAAACAATAAACAACTCAAAAATTCCATGGAAGCTTTTTCCTTTAAGGAAAAATACATCAATTCTATCTCACAGTTTGTCTGAAAGTTTGCAATGCTACAGGTGCATATTCAAAAGTTGTAAACTGGAGGTGGTATTTTGAGTCTCTTGCTGGCAGGAACATAATAGAATATTTATTTTGTCTATTTATTTGTTTAGTTATTTTAACACAGAGCCCACAGCCTTCTGCAGAAGACTCTTTAACAAGGCGTGCATCTAGCTGGGAATGGGACTAAGGCACCCTTCTGGGACTCAGGACTTTGAGCAGCAACATGGAAATTCTGGAAGAAAAATTATTTTGAAGTATAAAGGAATCTGGGGTGAGCTCTCTTCACATCTTTTTTAATCTCAGAAACACCATTGTTTAAAGGCCTTATATAAGAATATTAGTATTTTCACTTCACTGCTGAACTAAAAGGCTGAGTTAGAATACGACTCAGTCCAGTTGCGTGTGGCAGCTCTGACGTTTTTAAGACAGTTAAAATAAATGAGATGCGATTACAACAGTGCCCTCCGGCATTGCCCCGACATGGGCGCTTCATGCCCATCCACAAATCTCAGTGCGCTTTATAAACAAAAGGAGATGAGAATCCCCACACACAGATGCACAGCACAGGACCCTGCTCCGTTATTACTGGTGGCGATGGCTGCAGACAAATGCTAGGACCCAGATGTGCAAAAATATTTGATCCAGTCGTGTGAATCCCGATTTGGTACCCAAACAGGGAGCGACAAGGGAGCCGCTGAGCATCTTCACTTCCCACTGAACTCCTTCATCGCTCTTTTTGCATCAGTTACTTTTCTAAGGCCAATTAATCCCCTCCCCAAGTGCCTTACAACCTTCAGTATAACCCTTCCTGATGCCCCAGTGAGGCGTCGTTCTCATTTCGTACACACTAGTCACAACTGGAGACTCGATCTGATGCAGGATGGAGATCGGAGCCCTGACCCTCTGTCTCACCCTGCTCCTGTCTCTCCCTCTCTGCTCCCAGTCAGGCTCAGAGGGATTTGTGGAAGGTGAGATGCCCGTGTCCGACCTGTGACCCAAACCCAGCAAGCCTGGCTCCCACCCCATGTTTTTGCCACAAACTCGCCCCCCTGCCTACGTGCGGTTTATCCCACAAGTGACACCCTGCTGCAGAAGATGCTTGCCTGCAGCACCGGCCTCAGAAATGCCAACTTGAATTTAAGAGCTTTCTTTTAGAGAGAGAGAGTGCGTTTCACACTTTCATCCCAAGTGCTTTGGGTGTTGTGTCCTTTCAGGCTGCTCAGCCGGACCAGATGGATACACGTCTCTATTTAGGAGCGTCTGCCTCTTGCAGCAGGTACTGCTGCTGGAGCTATCAATGTCTACAAGCATTGAAACAAATTAAAAATCAAACCCTTATATATAGAATCATAGAGTCCTTTAGGTTGGAAAGGACCTTTAAGATCATCAAGTCCAACCATTAACCTAACACTGCCAAGTCCATCACTAAACTATGTCCCTAAGCGCCACGTCTATATGTCTTTTAAACCCCTCCAGGGATGGTGACTCCACCACTTCCCTGGGCAGCCTGTTCCAGTGCTTTGACAACCTTTTCGGTGAAGAAATGGCCATATAGCTATAAAAGAAAGCTGGACCTTGTTGGAGATTAAGATGAGAAGCTTGCGAATGTCCAGCTGGGGCAGGAAATTTTGCCTGCAAGACTGAGCCCCTTCAGATGAAGGATAAGCCCACACTGCGGCAGCGGGGAGCTCACTTTGATAACTGTGGGGTCCCACTTCTTTAGCTCTCATGAATCCAATACAGGTCTGCTCATTTTTCAATTAAATATAGGTTCTTATTCAAGTCCCCTCAGAAGCTGAGCTGCCATCAACACCCACACAAGTACTAGTCACCAGCCGGCAGCTGAAGTGTATCGTAAGTGCAGCAAAATACAGGACAGGATACTTCAAGTGAGTTCTTCATAACGATGTACAGGAAAAGAAAAACACAAGATTTTTCTCAGGCATAAAATCATTTATGAAGTTAGGAAAATAAAACAAACCCCAGGTAAATGTGCAGTACTTTTCAAGTGTGAAATGAACATACACAATGAGGAATCATGCGAATGCCAATCTATAGTGCCATTATCACAGAAGAGCTCTCTGCTCTGCAGGTCTAACCCATGAGGCTAGAACGGCCCAGGCTGGTCCATTTATTTGCAATCACGTAAAATCTTCGCAACCCACTCCCTGGCTGTTTTCAAGGTCTTAAACCGTTTGCACTGCTCTAAAAGCAGTCCTTCTCTCTGGCTGATTAGGGCTCAATAAATTCACCTCTCCCAGCGATGCAAAGAACACTTGAGCCTGTGTCTTCAGAGGAAGATGAAAGGTAAAATATGGAGCTAACAATACTTTATGTTAGACGGTCAAGTAATAGCTGGAGGAGGTAAGATCCATAGACATCACTGTCAACACAAACAGCCCTTCGTGCCAAGACAACGAGCGCTGTTATATAAATGTTGATATGTCATCTATAAAACTATACGGCAACGAAAGGCATTTCTAGCTTCATGCTTCTTTAACCACGGGGAGAAGAACACAAGGTTGAGAACCATTTGCAAGATACTCGTGAAGACCTCAGGCCCTCGTAGGGCCATCCCCCCATCCAGAGGAGACCCATGGTCCGTTGACACCTACCTGTTGACACCATCCCTGGAGAAGAAGACCGTGTACGTCTGGACGCTGCCTCTGGCTTCTGCGGGTGGGCGCCAGCTGAGACGGACAAATCGGCTGGAGACCAAAACAGGGACCACATCTCGGGGGGCAGAGGGGAGGACACTGGAACTTGGGACAGCTGGAGGGGAAGGAGAGGAGTCAGTCAGAGAGGCCGGTGGCACGGGGGTATCGGGGCGGGCGGGAGGTGCCGTGGTGGTCATGGCTGAGGTGTTAGGGAACAAAGGGCCAAGGTGGCATGGAATAAGCGTGAATAAAATGACAGGGGATGAGAGAGAGAGAGAAAAAAACTAACAGTAAAATCGCACCTTGAAATACACCATCCTGAACCATCATCTAAAGCGAACAGCAACACACAAAACTCAAGTAGGCTACTTCCATGGGATAACTGGAAATTATTTCTTGCACGAGCGATCAGTACGACACGTTCCTTTGTTCGCTCCTATTTCACTGGTTTTGCCTCTTGTGCCCCAAGCAGCAGAAGTATTTCACCTCATAAGCCAGCAGTAACTGACCACTCAAAGCCTGAAGCCTACGAACTGATGGGTTTGGGAAGAGCAGAAACTAAGTAGGGTGCTTCGGCACACGACTTACTAGATAATTGCATCGAAGTGGGATAAAACAAAAAAAGACAGTGAAACTTGATATTAACACCGTTCCCCATGGAAAAGTGTTCAGACTATGTGCAGAACCAAGAAATGCCTAAACTGCAGATTCAAGCAGTAAAATTCATTTTAGAACAGTACTTATTTATAGAGTTTAAGGGTTTGGTTGTTGCCCACCAAATCTATGTGAAAGCTGGCCTGCCAACATAAATTAATTTTTTTAAAAATTTTTTTTTTATTTAACAGTATTTTAAATGATAAGCTGCCTCCTGATTTAGCACATGCACCTTATGGAGGACCCACAGTCACCTAACTTTCTCCGAGAGCAAACATGATGTATAAGGTCCAATTTCATGAGCCATACTGGCCCTGAAAAGCAGGTTTTCACCATTGGTATTGAACCAAAAAGCAATTTATTTTTCTTCATTCTTGCCAATCTTTTTTGGTCAGTCCCTATGCATGTATTGTGAACTATATTAGTAGCATTAATTTACCGTGAGAGCATTAACAGTGTTGTATTATCTAAACAGCTTATGAAGAACAGCTTCATGTAAAAAGCATGACGCTCACTGAATACTAGCTTAGCGTTTTCTGATATTATCCCTAAATTATTATTAAAAGCCATTAATATTGCTATTATTAATAACAAACATTATTACCTCTTATTGTGATCAATCCAAAACCAGAGGGAATTAGGGAATTTCCCAGTGGCACTTCCAGAGTAATGATGTGTTGAAAGAAAATAATAAGCCACAGTCTCAGCTCTTTTGGCTGCAAAGTTGTGATCCATTATTTGCACTGAGATTGTGTTTAGCGTCCTTAGTCATGGGCCACTGATCTAAATAATGTGCAAACACAAGGCTAAAGTATAATTCTGTGTACATTTATATTACGACGACGTGACTATTTTGCTTCGTGGTCAGAGCAAGCAGATTTGGGTTTCTGGTCTATCCTATATGTTGACTCATGTATTATAAGCGTAAGTGCATTGTCGTCTTCTAAAGAGGGCTGCGGTAGGTAAACACCTCTAGAGAAGTACCAAAGGCAAGATTGGAAAAAAAACCCAAAAAAACCAGAGCACACAGACAAACCTGTGAGGCTTTTCCAGTTGAGTTCTGGTACTTAAAACACAGCAATTCAGAGACATCCCCATTATTAACTACTTTGGCACCTGAGGGGCTATAGAAACTCTGAGTTTTCCCCCGAAACACCCTGGTCCATGGTTCCTCCACCAAATATCCATCCTCCTGGTAGAGCACGGCAGTCTGGCACCTCTCTTCCATCAAAACCCATTTAGTATTCAGAAACTTGCGCTATGATCAGCCCCGAGTCCAGACATGTACATTTAGGTGACTATGTGTACGTGACTACATATATATGGGTGTCTAATCTCCCCCCATAGAAAATGAGGACATCTACCCAACACAGTTGATGGAGCCCATAGAGCTACTCAAACTACCAAACAGCGTCTACCTTTAAACATGCTGAATAAGTATCTAAAATCTGGAGGCGAATCCGTACCCTTCGTGACCCCATGCCTGTGGATGCGGCGGCGGCTGACCCGTTCGGTGTCAACTTAGTGAAATAACAGCGAAAAAATGAGGCGAAAAGCAGCAAGATTGGGACTGAAGCTCCAGTCCACTAAGCATGTATTTTACTCTGGCTTTCAGTAAACTGTGTAGAGCTATCACTGACAAAAGCAATTTCACTTTTATTGTTGCTAGCAGTGAATAGCAAACATATACAGTAGAATAGTACAATACGGCGAGACATATAACCTGAAATTATCTCAGCAAGTAATGTCTGAAATCCTTCAATCTTTCATATGACTACACAAGATCAATCCACCATTGGTTAAACCATCTTCATCAGAGTCTGACAGGCTCCGATTTTAGCCTGATGTGGTTTATATTAACTCCTCATGGAGTGCATCTTTCTCTGCTCTTGTGGCAGTGTGAATAATCATCTAGCTCTGTACAAAGCAAGCATAAAACTGGATTGATTCATTTTCCGTAAGTGTAAATGACTATACAATCAACAGAGAAGATCTGAATACAGGCCTGATAGGAACTGATCTTCATGTTTCCATTTCGGAAGCCAAATGGAGCACCTCAAATTCAGAACCAACCCCCCTGTTATTTTTAATCCAGAATCAGCTGTGATTTGGGGGACGTTATTATTATTTTGCCAGTAGGACCTGTCTTTGCACTCCTAAAGCAAATGTTCTTCAAAAATGCAGAAATATGTTTGGTGTAGATGTCCAGGACCTGCTTGTTTACAGCCGTTATTGGTAAAATACAGAGCAGTTACAAAACATGCACAACTTAGGGGTTTTAAAACAACTAAAAGCATAACATCGTGCATGACATCCCCTTTCACCACTGCTTCCCACATACAGCAGTCATATTCCTATTATTTTTAATTAGAAACAGCCCACAAGACCTAGTTCACAGAGACAGGGGGTTTTTTTAATACTTGTCATACGTTGGTTTGGGTTTTGGTTTTTTTAACATATATGTGCATGTCTACAGGCAGGTGGGGAGAGGAGATCCTGGCAGCAGCAGCTGTCTACCCTTTCAATGGTGTTTGTAGAGACCAGCAAAAGCTTATGTGGGATATACAAGAAGAGATGATGAATGAATGAAAAAAAACCCAACAACCTTGTAATTATATCCCACAAGGGATTTGGTATCAAGAAGATATAACATTATTATTGCTAAGCAGAGGTGGCAATAGATGGCATGGGTTTATTCATGAGCCTCTCCTGGTAAAAGACATGGGTACAAATGCTCTAAATCTGAGTTATAAAACATCTCATGTTCTCACTTGAGTGCTCACAGGGACTATATATATATACATACACACACACCCTGCTCCAGAGACTATAGATAGATAGATATATACACACACCCCCCACTCCAGACCTCAGCACAGTTTTTGTACCTCTGTACAAAAAAAAATATTCATTTGCTTTTTAAAAAAAAAAAAAAGAAAAAGAAAAAAACCCAAAACATACTTACCAAGTTGACAGAAAAGGGAAAGAAGTTTAAGGAAAAAAGTTGTAAGTTTAAGGTGAAGAATAAGTTGAGAAGTTACTGTGCATACAGAAAATGTTGCTCTTGGATGTCAGTAATATTGATATAAACGCTATCCTGGTAATCTGCATTGAGGCACAAGTTCTGAACTGAGAAAGTTGAGTGTGACTTTTCTGCTACTGAGAAAGATGAGTTTGACTTTTCTGCTACTGAGAAAGATGCGTTTGACTTTTCTGCTTTTAAAGCAATTAATATTTGCACGTTTTTAGTCATCGTGTTTAATTCACGTAGAAAATTTAAGCCTGTTATACACATAACATGTTGCCACACGCTTAAATTAAAAATTACACAGGGGGATAAATTAATACAGAAAGAGATTGGGCTATATATAGGATCTATCTATATATCAAAGAAAGTGTTGATTTTCATGATGCTATCCATTTAGCGTTGTTTTTTTTAAAATTATAACCTTACCTAAGCGAAGACTATTCAAGCAACTGCTACTGTTTTACACTTAGAGTCTGTTAAAATAAGAACGTCTACTATAGGCTATCTACACTTTTAAAATACTGTAAATTAGAGCTTGCTGATAAGATTTGAAACTTGATACTTTTTCAGCAAAAATGAAAAAAAACTATCACACTTGCAATCTTCAACCTCCTGCTGCAAATCACACTTTCCCTACATATCCCACATACCCTGATGCCAAAATGACATTTCAAGACATCAAATGAAAATTTTCAGCCAAGACGCTACCTTAAAATATTTTTTATGCCTTCTAACAACTATTTCAATTCCTTAATTTGAATTTTTTTGAATATAGAGATGAAGTTTTTATCTGTTTTCATTTTAAAAGACTTTTGAAAATTTCACTGAATGTATTTAAACATAAAAGGAACATTCAGGCTTTAAGTTAAACATTTCATTTCAGAAAAAAAAGATGTTTTATTCAAGTTAAAATATAAACCTTTTGGATTAATTCAAGTCTCTTCCCCACTCCCCCCCGCCATATTTTCCTTGGCTTTAGCACTTTAAATCAGTTATTCGTACAGCATGAATTTCAAGTATGACATAAGAACATGAATCTGTTCTCATCTCCAAATCCTCAGTGTTAAAAGGAAAAGCAATTTACATGGAATTTTAATTCCAGAAATAACATCAAATACGTGCTTATTGTCTGGTGTTGCTCAGTACGGCCATAGCCTGGTCAATCCAGTCTTTTGTTACACTTCTGCATTCAGAGAATTTAGTCTTTTTTAAAATTTTTTTTAATTCACAACCTTTTTGACCCATCTTACACCTTCCGTAGAGCAAACTGCGAAAGTTATAAGTGAGAAAAAAAGCTCGCCGCAGGAGTATCTGTAACTCAAGAGATGCTGCACATGTAACACCTAGCACCTGAAAAAGCGAGGCACTCTTCCAGTAAAATACCCTTAAATAGGAAGATCTATAATAGATACCAATTTTGGAGGATTCGTCATTTTTTAGAACACAGACCCTTTTGAAAGAATCGTTCCCATTTCATTTTACAGAATGCCCTTTTATTTTAACAGGGCTATGCCATTAACTGGCAGAACTGCAGGCAGCTCAAGAAGCTCAGGGGTCGACAATCATTCCTGGGGGAAAACCTCAGAGATGGTTTACGGATCCACGGCTGGCACCCCCATGGTAACGATGGACTAAAAAAATTAATTAAAATTTTTATTAAATTTTAAAAAGGGGATTCAAAAAACCTCCTAATTTGCGTTCCTGAAAAAAATAAAAATCAATCTTCACGTACATTAGAGAAAGAAATAGAACAACTCTAAACAAAACAAAGTTGGGGTGTAGAGCATGAGTTGCCTAATTTTACCTTGCACTGGCTATCACACAACTATGAATTTGCAGTTATATTAAACTCATAACAGATCACTAATTGTTTCCAATTTAATAGACCACACCGAGGATCTGCAGATGAGAGGAGCTGTATTTTTACAGGGTGTTACTTTAACACTGGAAGACTCATTTTTTATGCACTCGGAATATAAAAGCAATCCACGACTTGCACATTCCAGATACCCCCAAGAGCAGGCTGGGAAAGTAACCAGGAGCTGTTTTGCTCCAGATCGAGGAAAACAACCAAGGACGGAGGGTTTGTGCCACTAAAGAGCGTGGTTTTGGTGTGAGGACGTACCCTTTGATGTAGGGATCCTGGGGCCTGAAGCCCCTCCGTCTGGAGGCATCACCCATGCTAAGCCATCAAGCATGTGCCTTGAGAGGGGAATGCAAGGAAAAATTCTGCATTTCACAGGGGTAGTTAAAAATTCCATCTGAAATTTCATGATGAAATGATGGATTTCACCACCCATCCTCCAGGTCGCTTCTAAAACCCAATGCTAACCTGCAGTGGGGAAGACATTCCCCAGGAAAGCCCTGGGACGTGGATCCAGGAGCTCTCATCGTCCCACATTAAGTGATTAAATGGGTGAGAACTGGTGAAACAGAGAAACAAGAACCAAATTAATCACAGTGTTTTGGTCTGATCAGGAAATAATTAAATTTTGGTCTTGTTTCCAACAGCTACGAAAAAAGCAGATGTTCTGTCAGATAACCTTTACAGAGATATGAAATAGGTGTAATTTACTGTCCCAAATAAGTATCAGATTGGACAAGTTACTGGTAGCTCATTACTTAAAGTCAAACAAAAACGCTCCTTTCTGCACAAGAAACTCCTATTACCTTTCCTGGGGACCACTTACACAGTTCGGCCTTTCCAGTTTCCATCCAGACAATTAATCATACAACATAGTTTCAAAGCATCACATTCAAAAAGCGTTTCTTCAGGCGCTGTGTGCTCAAATCCATCCTCCAAACGCCAGCAGAGATCACGTTGGCACAGCTCATATGCGAGCGCGCCCATCTACATTTGATGTGTTCACACACATCAGGTTTTACCAACGACACGGAGCACATGCCAGGATGTCAGGGTACGTCAGCATATGTTTAGAGATTTTCAGCCCATATGCAGTGATACTAATTTACCAAATAAAAGATCTGTCCTCGTTGCCATACATACTTCCTCCCTTCTGGCTTCTTGCACAGTAATTCATTATTACTTGGTGCCATAATGATGTTCTTAGAAACAAGTCATGCAGTACTAATTTTTATTATGCCTCTTCTATGACATTACGAACCTCGCTATAAATCACTGAAGTTCATGTGTGTCAACAACGCCTGATGTTACTGTACGAGGAATTCACTCCTGACTCAGCACCTCGCAGGATTAGGCCAACTGCGCTTTGGAAACGGCACATACATATCTGAAATACAAAATCTCACAGAGACGGGGGAGATTTTGATAGTTTCACCCTATGCAATAACAACCACATCGGAAGCTAAATACACACTAGCGCTTCTCTTTTCTCTCCAGCCTCATTTTCTCAAATACAGGCAAGAGAGGCGTATGGAAGGATAACAGCTTTAATTGCTGAGTTGCGATAGCAGGAGGAAGGAGGCTAGTTATCTGCTAAACGGCGCGACCTGAAACCAGTAAACGGGGACACCTCCACGAAAAGCAAGCCAGTGCATCTCCTCCTACATGCTCCTCTTGATAGGGAGGTGCTGCTCAGGCTCACAGAGGAGCACGCAGGATCTGCCCCCAGGAAGAAGCATGAGATTTTGCAGCTGCAACCACAGTTAGTGAAGGAAAAAATGCCCAGAGGGTCCCGCCACAAACCCCAGCACCAACAGACCCTTCCCCATCCCCGTGGAACTCAGGCTATCTGAACTGCCCTCTAGCCTACCCCTGCAAACCAGCCGTGCTATTCTATTTTATTTTCTGCTCACCGCTGCAACATCTGACCACGTGTTTTACTCCTTCAACCTCCAGCCCTGTTTTATGCGCGGACAGGCACTGGAAGACAGAGGAAGAAGATGACCACATCGCGCCTTCACTTCTCCCGGAGAAGAGTCAGCAGCTTTCATTTCTTCCTCCTTTTCCATGGGGCAGAGCCCCTGAAGGGGTGACAAAGGCATATGGAAGAGAAGGATAAATGGCTGGGAAACGGGATGCCCGCTGCAAGGTCTGAAAGCTGAGGTGTGCTGGGGTGGGGAGCAAGAAGAGAGGCCAGGAGGAAAGCCCAGGGAAGAGCACGTGTTGGGTGGTCAGAGAGGCAGAAGGGTAAGGTCAGGCCGAAGAAGGCTACAACAACTAGCAAAGGAATAGCTCAGGTTAAAATATAATTTGTCTGGATCCCCTGTAAGAGTCAAAAGATGTGCCATCTGTGTTTACTTTGAAATTCAGCAGCGCAACACAGAACTACAAGACCCCATAATTCCAATTAATCCAGGGCAGTTTTGCCCAATGGTTATACTGAAAGTTATTTTAAGGAAGATGTCACCCAGACCCTTATCTGCTGTTAAATGTGCAGAACAGTACCTTGTAGAATTCTGGGCCCTTTGGAGAGTTAAGAAGAATTATTTGAACCCGTAGCAGGACATGGGCAAGAAAGGCAAGGCAAAGAGCTTTGCGCAGGGGCCAAAAGGAGAAGAGCATCTACGGGGATGATGGTGTTTGCGTTGTCGCAGTAAAAGCTGCTTGATCAGAGTTAGAAGAAAGTGATTTTATTTTTCTCAGATCATTAGCTGTTGTCACCCAAGAGCTACTCTATGCAAAAAAACGGGCTGGGTCAAGGCAATGAAGATGAAGTCCTGCTGATCGAGATCTAAGGATGCTGGGTGTGAATTGCTGCCTGGCACCGCTATTCCAGCAAAGTTCCAGGTGTGACTGCAGCTCCGCCAGAAAAGTAGACATTGTAGTGGTTTCACTTATTTTTGGAGAGCTGGTGTTCCCCAGGCTGGCAGCTGCAGCTCCCCACGGACACACACGACATCCACACACCCATCGCTGCTGTGCCAGCAAAGCAACAGCACTCTTAGCACAGGCACGGCCACTACCCGCTGTTTTATTGTAAAAGTACACCTACAAATGATACAATCTACTTTCATATTATTTCTTTAACTGCAGGAAAACTGAGATATTTCCATTTTCATACCTGAGCTCGTTTTGGACACAGCTTGGCCAGCAGTTGTCGAAGGGGACACTCAGACAGGCTGGTAGGTGCACACACTTCTCTCTTCCCGTGCATGTGAAAGGCACGCCTGTATGCAAATCTGTCTGCATATTACATTCCATGTCTTTCCTTTTACAGCTGTGAAAATTGCTATTCACATTTAAAAAAAAAAATCAATGGCAAATATGGCCTTAATGGCTGCTTATGTTCATGCAGTGAAGAGATCTTATTAATTAACTGACACTACAGTGTAAAAAAAATTTTTTTAAAAAAACAAACAATCGGCAAACCCACCACTGATCAGCTCTCACGTTCAGAGAAAGCACTACTGCTCTCCCCCTTGGAGCTGGGAAGGCAGGGCTGGCGTCACCGCACAGGTGACATCTGTCATCATCAATTAGTCACCAAGAAAAATGGGGGGGCGAGGGGCAATGGGCTGTTGATTGCAAGAAATTCAATCACCCGCAAATGCTCCCGGAGGAGATGCTGGTCAGTTAATCTAGTCAGCCATCCCCGACCCACCGAACAATAGCTGCCGCCCACGGAAAAAGCCGAAATAAACTGAAGATTTTTAAAGCAGCCGAGGGACTTGGAAGGCATTTCGTGGTCAAATACCAACAGTGTTAAACAGCAACCATAAATGTTGTCATCTGTGGTGTTCCAAATGCAGGAGAGCACGCGCAAGTTCATTATTTTTGCAAGCGAAACTCAGCGGTGCAGCAGCTGTTTCTAGTAACGATAGGGAGAGTGGCTGGAAGGTCAACTATTTCCCACTGTTCGTGATCAGCTGCTTCTCCTCTTCTTCCTCCCTGTGACCATCAACAGCATGCTGTGCGCGTGGCTTATTGCTTTTTAGCAAAAGTTTAACTTGCATTAAAACTGAGCCCTGAAGGGTTTCAAACTATTCAGGAATGTAACAAAGTTGAATAACAGTTTTTGCTGAGGGAAGAAAAAAAACCCAAAACATAATAGAGGGAAAATTCTGAAAGCCTCACAAACTGAGATGTTCTCATTCGGAGAAGCAGCCATTTCTATAAAGAAACATTATGGTGTGTCTCAGCTTGTTCTCCCTGAAACTTTCTGACTTTTGATTTTGAAGTATCTTCTCATTTTTAATATTGGGATTATATTTGAATCAAAACTGCACCCCCTTGTCTTTGTTCCTTAAAGCACCCTGAAAGAGCGTAAACTTGGAACACCTACCCGGGGGACCACAACTTGCTGCCACACTGGAGATTTAGGCACCCTGATGTCGGGCAGACTTTTCAGGGAGCCATACTATGTACTTTAAAATGTTCGCTCACACTTAGAGATGTCAGTCAAGACCCATCTCTCAATCTCTCTTTACCTCAAGTTATATTCACAGTAGCACGTGGCCATACAAGTCCAACACTGAGCACCAACGAGACCTTCAAAGGTCTTCAGTCAACCGCCATTTAAACGTCTAAGAAAGTAAAATCTCTGAATTATACTGAACACATACTCATTGCTGCTACTCAACTCCCATAAGGAGAGCTGATAGACACACACAAGTCTCCAAGTCTTGACACGGTCAAGGCACGCGAAGCTTCAGCTCACAGACGCTTTGGCAGCTCTCCCAGGGATGGAGCCTCCTCACCAAACCCGGCCAAGGCTGACGGCAGGATTTAGAGATTTGCTGCTGCCTTTAGTATTTGGGCCAAACTCTTTGCTTTCAGAGAGAGTGGGACAAAACAGGTACCTCTGTGTCAATAAGGTATTTTGCAGCCAATTTAAAAATAATAATTCCAAGCTAAGAATACCAAGTAAAGCAAAGCAACAAAATGCTTCAGCATCACTCTTTTCTCAACAGCATTTCCCCTAATGTGGTGGGTACCTGCTCAGTATTTTAGCTCTTGTGCTTTCTATTCCTTAAACACCTAATTCTTCTCAAATACTACAGAAAAAATTAGTCCTTTTCTGTAGCTCAGGCTTCCACCAAGCACATTAGTCCTTTTTTTTTTTTTTTTTTTAAATTTTATTGTAGTTCTCAGTGTTACTCAAAGTTTTGGCAGAAGGTGGCATATATTACCTGATTTGTTCAGCAGATTATTTATCAAAATCACTGACAGGAGTGTGAATTTGTAGGGCCGCCATGCATGGCTAATGGGGATGCTTTTGAGGTGAACCTTTCTGCACCTTTCCTCCTCATCTGAAAAACGGAGAATTGTGAATCCAAGCGTGTTCATGGTAGTGCAGAGGTTCACACATTCTGGTAACAAGCACCAGAGAAAAGACCAGGGAAAAAATTAATAACACCACCTTCAAAGCAGTGTTTAACCAGCACAAAGGAAATAAGGAACAAGGAGACAAAGCTAAACCTGGTGAACAATACAAAACGTGGAGTGTTTCCACTACTGAAGCATCATCTTGTACTCGGTGAGAAGCTTCAGGACCTTATAATTGCAAGGGCAGCCATCAAGTGTTGGGGGGCCAACTCCAAGGTGTGCTTTGCAACAGCAGGCATTTATCATACTTCACTAAAATACCTGGGGGTAGTCCGGCAAACTGACCTCTCTCCACCAGAAGCAAAACCCACGCCATCATGAAGTAGCAGCCTGCAAGCTTGGTTTTTTTACTCCTAAAAATCAAATCACATTTTCTTGCAACAACTCTTCCTAAATACGCAAGGGTTTGAAAGCTGGTACTTGACAGAAATGGCTTCAAAGGAAAAAATGGAAAGACACTGGATTTCCCAGTCTTTTAAGTCACCTGCTTTTGGTAGGAAATCCCTGAATCAGCCACGTGCTGCCTCCGCATGGGTGACCACACCAAGGTTCCAACGCCACGTGAGAACATCTCGGAGCATCTCCTTCAGCTGTCCTTCTCCTCCAGTGTGTATCTGCTAAGGCTTAGTGCCTCAGTTCCCTGGCTGTTTATTACTATTCTTTCCCTAACAAACTTTGCTCAGCCTCCTACTCACCTCTGTCTTGCAGAGAGGAGACGTATCACCACAACTCACTTTGGCAGCAACAAACCTGTTCCCAGACCCGCTTAACTAACACTGCTCAAGGAGCTGCTCCCCGTGATGAATCTGATCTTAACCAACCTCTACAGCACT
The DNA here is from genome assembly GCF_000737465.1 of Haliaeetus leucocephalus. Lineage (NCBI taxonomy): Eukaryota > Metazoa > Chordata > Aves > Accipitriformes > Accipitridae > Haliaeetus > Haliaeetus leucocephalus. Next base: position 3,122,267 of record NW_010973302.1, on the reverse strand, counting down.
CCCCTCTACGGCTACACACCAGCATGAACCAAGAAATAAATTAATCAAGCCTTTTACAGGAATTTTCCCAAGAAGGTATTTTGAGCTCCTCAACGGAACCATGGTCCACAACACTTCTTAGGCGCCTCAATAACCTGCAAAAACCTGCCAACTGCTTTACTGAGCATCTGCCATGTCTTGGCCACACAAAAACTAAGGGAAGAGCAAAGATGAACTCATGAACTGCTTTACTGCAAACAGTATTCATCTGTAAAGGACTGGTTTTGACCTGCACTGAAACCATCCGCATATCGACCGCACAGCCCAAACCAGAGACAGGAAAGAAGAATGACAGCTGTGTAGTAAAGGTATTTTGCCTGGATTAGAGGTGTCCCGGCTTCAACTGCTTGCTCAGCAAGATCTTCAGCATAACATATAACATCTCTCTTGCACTGCTATTATCTTTTCGCATTTGCACAATGAAATAATCATGCTTATTTTTCATTGCTTTTTTATGACGTGAATTACAACATACAGCTTTCCTCGGGCAGCAATAAAAAAAAGATCCCAAATCACTTAGCTTGAGACAGGAGTCAAGGTGTAAGTAAATTCAGTAATGTGAAATGCTCAGATCTTATAAAAATGAAAGTATCAAAAGAGACTGATGAGGCTCTAAGAGGTCTTTTTCCATCTGCAATTGCCCAGGTGCCACGACTACTTTGCTCTTACCACTACCTTTTTCCTGACATCAGAAGTACATCAATTCAGTCACTTTGAATTTCCTATTCGGCCCATCATTTTATTGTATGCTCTGTGTAAAATTGCATGAAATAAATGCTACCATCCAGCTTGAAAATAAACAAAGAGAAGAGAAACATCTGAGTCCAAATTTCCTGGAAAGCACAAAGTGAGATTTTAAATAAGCCGGACAGCTCTTGAATGCTTTCAGTTTTTTGTGAGGCATGTGCCACCACCTTCAGCAAGACCCTGGGAGAGAACAGCAGAGGAACAGGGTCAGCCGGGACATCGGCCAACTCGCAGACGCACGGCCCACGGTGCAGCTCCAAAAGCTCCGCGTCCCCCAGATGCTTCCAGTGCTCGATAGCAAAGCTATACGGAGGGACCCCCCCTCCCTTTCCCACAGCTGCCCACCACCCCGGGATGTGGGAACAGCTCAGCTCTCCCTCCTGCACCTCCAGGACTGGCTCGGACGGTGCTTCTCTGCCCACCTGGCAGTTTCAAAGGGATTCAAAATCTTTGATCTTCGCCCTTTCTCTAAGCGTTTTAAATTGCCCAAGCGATAATAAATAACTAAAAAGGAGAGGAAGGATGGTGAGAGGCAGAGGCAGACAGATGGCCACCCAGATCAACAGACAGATGGTACACTCACATAACCCTTATTTCTTCAGCAGCCTAAACCAGCCTACAAGCCAGCAGCAAAAACCAGTTTGGAGGGCCAGCGCAGCCGTGACGGCGCAGAGGGCCGGGTGGCAATCGCGGCACAACGGTACATCAGGACGCCCGGTGCCATCCCACAGCTCAACTGGGATCTACGTTGCTGCTCATCAAAGCGCCAAGAGCTCAAACGGCATCTTCCAGGAGTGAGACAAGGAGTCTGCCACGAAAAAGCAGCAGCCTTAACAGGCGAGGATGCGTTTAACGTGAAGGAAAGGCAATGCCTATCCAGGATAAGAGACCTGCGCGTGGCTTTTTTTTTTCCTCTCCCTGTATCGTAGAAACGACTGGTTTAATAAAGCCTATGAATCTTCAGCAGAGTAAGCAAAATCACCCAGGAGCTGGAAAAATTCCAGGTGCCCTGTGTGTGATGCGTGCTGCACACCAAGGTATCTCAAGGATAGCACTTTTAAGAGAGAAGGATCTGCAGTTACTTTGACCTTCCACACTCTTAAAAATAAACCGTATGACTGCACCCGGCATATGAATAATTTGTGGAAATGTAATTTTTTAACAGTGAAAGGTTCTCACAATCAGCAGATGACCCGGCCGTTACCTCCGAGGTAAGCGGGCAGGCTCAGCATCCCACCGTGCAGATACCTTCAGGAGCTCACGAAAAGCACAGCTATTACTGCTGAGACAGACCTGGCGCTCTGTTCGTATCTAACTTGACAAAAGTCCGTATAAACTCCCTAAACTTGTCCTGGTGCACGTGCTAGTTTTGGGCAGACAGGTATGCTGGACCTCCCCTCTTCCACGTCAGGTTGAATGAGCTAAACATGTACTTCACAACCCCAAAGGCTTGGGGCTACAAGGCACTAATTGCTATTTCGTCTTCCATAAAAATTTCCTGCAATTTCCCAAGCTAAGAGCAGGGCAGAGGTGAGATGGGAAGGCTGTTTTCTGCTGTGCTGGGGGGAAGAAAGCGTCATAGAAAATAATTCAGTTTTCATAAAATATAATACGCAGCAAAACAACAGTCTCACTAAAACAGGGGGAAAAAATAGCATCGCTTCCCAGCCTTGGCTAATGCTGGAGAGAGTCTGATCCCAGAGCATCCTGTTCATTATGCCTACAGCACCCGATCCACAACATCTAGCATTTCTCTCCCCAAAAGTACACAACGATGCCAAATCCGCACCAAGTCTGGGGCAGGCAGAGGGAGGGGATAGAAGGACAGTGCCGTAGGAGTCCCAGCTCTCTTGTTATACAATATTTAATACAAGCACTGAAGCAGTCACTGTCCCAACAAGGCGAGGGGCTGCCCGGCCAAGACTCAAAAGACTGATGAGCGCCAGAGAGGCAAAACACCAAAGGCCGTCTTGTAATCTGCCCTCCGGGGTCCATCGGCTTTGAGAAGTGAAATTACATCTGCTGCTAAACTGCAGGAGACTGAAGCACTGACCCTACCTGGTCCTAAAGAGAGACTGAACGCAAAATTAAATATTTCATTGGCTACCAGAATGGCCAGACACAAAAATAGTAAAAGTCCTTATCCCTAAAACTAAAAATTTAAGCCCTAGATTGAAACCCCTGTATGAAATAATCTTTCATGGCAGTGTTTGCCATTTTATATTTTTAACTTTCCTTTTTAAGGAAAAAAAGCTTAATAATCATCCCATGTGCCTGTCTTTTAAACCCTCTATGGCAGCTGTTGCATTTTGGCCAATTCTAACCAAATTTCTCAAGTGACTAGGGATCTCAAATAAAGGAAGTCATCGTGAGTTTAATGAAAATCAGTTCTTGGGTGCTGTGTCCCCACTCATCAAAGCCTTCAACAGGAATTCAGTGACTCTACGGCCTGATATACGGGCTTGGAACCAAAACTCACTCCCGTATCAGCTGCTTTCTTGGTAGGTGGTACTCAGGGGCATCAAAAAAGGGGGGGCTAATTGCATTTTTACCTGCTGGGACCCCGAGATGTGGTCCAGAGGTGGAAGAAGGGGTCAGAAAAGGACCCCAGCAAAAACAACTGTCATTTCAAAGCCCAGGCTCGTAGGATGCAAGTCTATAGGAAAGCAGGCTTCATCGGTTACGCTGCTCCCAGAACAATTGTTCCACCATACGAGTAACAAAATTAGTAATTAAGAGGATTCCCAACCTGAGAGAATTAGTGCCTCAAATCTATAATAAACCTATTAGAAAGCTCAACGGCAGATTGCACTGCCACAAGAAAAAAAGAGTCAGCAGAGATTTTAGTGCCCTCTCCTTTCTAAAAATTATCTCCCCACCTAAGCCAGTTTAAAAAAATAGCAATCAGATGGATTGAATACTAATTCTGAGACCATTATCATGGTACAAAGCACTGAAAAAATACAGTAATATGTTACATATTCCTTAAGGTAAGTTTTTTTCCACGGATATTGAATTTACAGATAAAAGCAAGAAACCAGCAGAACTAATCTATACATTAATGAAACCCACTGTGCCCCATTAGAAAAGCAGTTACTCTGAGACAACAGGAATGATATTTATAGTGGTGTGTAGTGATACTAATAGTTTTGTTAACATTATCTACTTTGCCATAGACTTTAAAAGAATTATACATAATAGTGGTAGTTACGGTAGCATCTTAAAAATTACTGGCTTTCTGCCATTCTAATTCCCTCTTCAATCACCTGTAATTTTCAAGCCTTTTCTCACCTATTAGATTGCAATTTTTCACGAGAACCGCCCACTAGTACTTTGTGAGGAGAAGGATATGGGAGATCTAATGGGAGAAATATTTTACTCAGTACAGGGGGAGAAAAAAAATGTTGAAATTATTTTACTTTACATAAGAGCTACTGAGTCAAAATTTGATCTGGAAATAGTTCTACTGAACGATCACATGGGTGTCTGGAAAGCATTATTTTGGTTAAAGTTACACATTATTGAAGAAAAAACTCCCGTTCCCCCTGGACAAATGGGCACAGTAAGCACGTGAGACGTGAGAGTGAGGAAGACCCTGACGTCCCCCAGGTGCACAAGGCTGACCCTGTGCCGAGGAACGCTGGGGGCCACCCAAAACACTTCATGAAAAACACCAATGGCAGAGGGAAGGCGGGCAGGAGAGGACCCGCCAGCGGAGCTCCCGTGCGGGACGGCACCGATGGGCACCGTCAAGGAGAGAAGCAATGGGTGACGGTCAACCACGACAGCGCCTTCTGGGAAGCCCGTCCTGATTTTGGACTTCTCCCCAGGTATCCTGTGGAGGGCTGTTAGGACAGGCTGCAGTCTGCCCAAGTGCGTCTGTTCTTGCGTACCACAAGCGGTATAAATAATCCGTGAAAGACCTTAAAAGGCTCAGAGCAAAACAGAGATGAAGTTTGGGAGCACAGGCTTGGAGGATTTCAGAGGGACTGCAAAGCAAGGCTGAGACATTAGAATAGAACAGATGGCAGAGAGACCCAAATAAAATCACTCTTTACACACAACTCTATACAACCTGTACATAAAATTTCCCTTTTTTTTTTTTTTTTCCAAAACCTCTAAGACAGACCCTTCGCCACTATAGTAAACATTTCCTGAATAACGAAAGCTATTACATCCCTGGTTCTCTCGAAAAACTGAGGAGAGTTGCTGCCTGCGGGGCTGCTGCGATACCTGCAGCACCCGGCCAGGGCTGGCGAGCGCTGGAAAGCTGAGCAGCTCCGACGTGTTGTAGTTTGAGTTTGCTACAGAGGGCTTGCTACTATAAGCTGTATCAACAGAATTCTTATCAACTTTGGCAAATATTAATATATAATTCAGATTTTCAGTACAGTTACTTTTTTTTTTTTTTAAGAAGTTGAGAACACAATGCTCTTCCCTCAGCTCTAGTTCCTTGCAGAACATAATCAAAGTGCTTTGGTTTGAAATGCTGCTTGCTTTCTTTTTCTCCTGGATAATGCTTTGAAATAAAATAGCATTTCTTAGAAAAAAAATTGAAGGACTAAAGAAACCTTCCTTTTGAAATATTAAATGCAATTTTATTTTGAACTGCAATGATAAAAAAAAAAAGAAAGCTTCTGTGGCTGGGGTTACGGTTCCTCATCACATAAGACGACAGACTTAAAACGAGTTTATAATTGTCAGGAAGCTTTAAATAATTGAACAGTAAGACACAGCATGGGAGGGTGTGTTTTTATTGTGTAATAACATCTCAGGATTCATTATTCATAATAATTATGATTATTAGTCTTGCAAGTTTTATACAGTTTCCTTTGAAAATCACAAGACTGATTGTACGAGGAAAGAGAATTTAGAATAACACAGTTAATTTGCTTTTAGTTTATTACATTCTCCTGCATTAAGTCAGTTACCAGAGGGAATAGTCCTCTAACATGCAGAGAAAACAAACTTCTTAATAAAAAAAATTTAAAAAATAAAATTAAGTCCTCTACAGCTCAGTTTAAAATAGTCTGTTTAGGTATGATTCGGCACCTCTTTGGCCTGAAGTCAAGGGCAAACTCCTTGTTGTTTTCAAAGGTACAAAGTAGGCCCATGTAAATCTATAAAGAATTAAAAATTACAGTAAAACATTTGATGTTGGAGGCATGAATTATGATAGCCTTATTCATACTGAACTGTGCTTACACTGCGAACACTTTGATATCAACGGGGCTCTCCATGCTCTACGTTATTATTCAGAGCCAGACAGAAGTGGTTTTCCTGTCGTGTGAAGAAATTTGAGATAAAAGAGAGAGAGACACGTTTCTGCATGCGGATGAGCCCAAGACCTTTAGAAGTTTTTTCAAGGAGAAAGGGAGCGGGAGCTGCTACCCAGAGCTGTGGGAGAATCCCGCATCCGAACAAGCCTTCGGCTCCATCAGCCCCATCAACACGAGCATCCCACCTTCGCATCCCCTCTCACGCTCGCAGAAAAGGGACAACTCTCATCAGCTCTGCCATCGTTAACGACGAACCGCCCCAGACAGAGCGTTAACGGCGAGGCTGCAACCGGGGAGACCTCAGCGGAGAAAGGAAATAGCTCAATACGTCCCTCTTATTAATAGCATGCATTATAATGGGAAAAGTTGAAACAAAGCAACGGAACAAGACATGATTAAGTTGCTTCAAGAACAAGAAAGTTTTTCAGCTGAGGTATTTCAAGCTGCAGTTAAGATGACAGAAAAATAAATAATTTTTTCCCCACGGTACTTATGAAAGATGATTCACCAAAGATTGCAGTCAGATGTAAACAATCACCAACCCTGTCAGCGGAGTTATTTTCCAGCGATTCACTGATGGGAAAATGGAACTAAATATTTCACTGCCAGCACTCTTCAGCAGAGGCTACAACAGCTCCAATCCAGAGCAGCACCGTTTGTGCCGCCGAAATCTTTAACCTCTCAGAAAGTAACTCGCTTCCACGGTGCAAGATGGTGCGTAAAACAAGTTGTCTAAGATGTCCAGACTTTTATGGAGGTTTAATCTTGGCTTGAAACTTTGCTCTGCAACGTGGGAAAGGATACCCAGTGAAATAGGGATGAAACCTGCAGTTTTCTTCCTTCACGTGTCTTTCGGCAAGCTTCATAATTTAAAAAGGGAAATTCTCTAGCTGAATGAATACGGGAATAATGGAATTTTCTTCACCTAAAGATTTCATAGTCCTGGGAACATATTTTTTGCTTCTAAAACGATAATAAACTTTTCATGTTTTACTTACCAAGAGACACAAATTACTCAGACTTTAAAGTGGGATGAGTATTTTTTGGAAGGAGAAAGCAATAAACACATTTCTGAAAGGATTCAAGAACTCTGAGAACTTAAAATCTTTTTATGGATCTGGCTGAGAAAACTGAATTCCACGAGTCCATACAATAAGGGGGATAGAATATAAATCAGGAATTTATATTTTTTAAAATTACAATTGATATTGAATTCTGGGAACTCGAGTGCCACTAGCATAGCAAGCTAAGCTAATGAAAATGCAAGGAAGCCAGAAAAGAAATGGAAACACAATGGATATTTTTATGAAAAAGAAAAAAGAAACATGTTTTATGCAGAAAAAAAGGAATCACCATTTAAAAGAAAGGGGAAAAAAAACCCACCTGTTCTTAAAAACTCATTGACTCCTTGCAGATTGTGGTAACAAAGATCATTACAGTACAGGTGATATGGGTGACATATTCTCCACAAAAACTATGGACATGTAAGCGTGAAAGAAAAGAAAGACTTGCAGAACTGTCTGTGCAAACCCTGGCGTTGAAGAAATAGATGAGGAAAAATAAAAAAAGATTCTTCTTCTTGTGTCTTTGTACAAAGACCCAATAATTGATTGCTATGCCAAGTCCTGAGGAGCTGAAAAAGTGCAAGATGTATCTTACAGGTATTCAAGACCCATAAATAAGCTTTTATCATACGTTATAATGTAAAAAGGCCACACCATGTCACGTGCTCAGAAATGTCAGGCTAGCAACTAGTAACCATAAGGAGTAGCTAATTTGTCTCATTGAGCTGGAAGCCCGTGAGAAGAAGGGCAAGGAGCACGCACTGGTGATTACCTGCGCCGTCGGAAGTCACTCCCGAGAAGGAGCCACATCCATCGTCTTCAGACAGTAGGCTTAGAAAACTGGAGGAGTATTCTCTGAAAATAAGACAGCTTGATAGAGAGGAATATATCTTAGCACAGCGAGAAAGACACTAGCCCTCAAGCTTCCTTGAGACAGGGAAGGATGAGAGAAAAAATATCTAATAATGAGAGTAAATACCATCCTGGTGGCTATTACAAGCATGGAAGAACATCCTGCTGGAGCCTGAGGAGGTTCCTACTGCTTGAGCAGTTTTTCCCTGCTACCGCAGATGGGAAACATGAAGTGGGGTCACAAGTGGGAGATCAGTCCCTCCCTGGGGGCTGCTGCCAGGCAAGAGCCTTCCTAAGCAGTTCCAGCCTGGGGCCCTCCTTGCAGGAGGGAATAAGGATGACAACAGACAGCCAGAAAAAGTCTTGGAGATGTTCACGAAAGCCACCTACGTGTTGGAATAATGACTGCTGAGAAAAGTAAGTAGTACAGTTGCAGGAGTTGCACCTGACCAAGGGAGGTGGCTTGGTCAGGACTTGATCCAGCACTTGGCAAGCAGATGTGAGACAGGGCTCACGGAGATGGCTTAGCAATAACAGGGAGTCTACATGTCTCCCGTAGCTCACGCCATTACTCATCTTTCGATAACAGCTCACGTTCATCTCGCCGACTAAATAAAACTACTTTGATAAAGAAGAAACGAGCAAAAATGCAGAAACGATATTTAGGAATGGTTCTGCAGGATAATAGAGAATAATGAGCCCAAAATCAACATTTCCTGTAAACAGAAACAAAACAAAAAACAAGACGAAAAAGAACAAATTCCCATCCATATGATTGGAAATGGTGAGGCCGCACGTTTGTGTCGCTCTGCTGTGCTGGTTCCTAAGCAGGAAATTACCTGGGGCTGATCATGAGAATACTAAATCAAAATCTAAGTACAGAAACCATTTCACGCGCTTCTCCTTAAGAAAGCCTGCAAAAATACGCGCCAAGCACAAGGTAAACGAGAGCTACGGGGGTTAACGAGCAGCACAGCTTCAGTGGTGGCCAGAGCCCATGTGGGGTCGTGCGCTTGTCCCAACTGCAGCGGGTCTGAGCTCTCAAAATTCAAGGTAATCATTACATTTGAACACTTTTTTTTTTTTTAATCAGACACATAAAATTCCTTCACATCTATTCCATTTGGCCCAAAATAAATGAACTGACTTATTTTTATAAATTTGTGAATCCAACCAGAAATGTAATCAAGCAGAGAGGCCTGCAGAAATCTATAGCTCCAGCCCAAGCTGTTCAAAGTGATTTGAAGGCCTGAGTTATTCTATACAGGAGCAATTCAGCACAGCATGCTGGGGCTGATCTGCATGTAAATAATCCACCACAAGGGCCTGAAACAATGACAGGCTGCTGCTCTTTTTGCAGCCCCAAAGAGCCATTAGCTTCATTTCTATCACGGTGCTGCCACACAATTCTCCCCTTTTTACCTCCTTTCCAAAGGAGCTTTGGGTTTTTGCACCTCCTCAGCTGATGACATACAAACCTGCCCTCTACCCGCTCCAGGTTGTCCTATGTAAGAGCCAGAGCAAGACAGCAAAATCATTTTGGTTTGCTCACTATATAGCATTACCTTTGCATGTGAAGACTGCTAACTTATGCAAGAGCTGGTTCTCGGGGGAACACATTATGTTGCTGGCAAACATTTGCTATTCTCTTGCATGCTAACCATCTTCTACAAAGCAGAAAACAGCCATTTAAATCTCATTCCATTTCTGCTGGCATCGCTCATACGCAGCAATAAGGCAAGGGGGAAGTTTTCATTAAAAGTGGGTATCGTTTTCAAACAGGGCATTGCCAAGGTTTGAAACAAATCCTACCAACTGGTGCTGTTAATGCATATTTGGCTGAAAGTCATCAAGTCCACATGAAAATGAATATATTATGTTTGTTACTATCACAAAGGGACAGAGGACAACACTAACTATATACTCACATTGTGTTTTCTTATTGCAGTGCTGAAACATAGCCCGGTTCACAGAAAGCGTAACGCCACATCGCAAAGGGCCTAATCCCGTAACTGCTGAAGGATGTCTACCCTTCGCAGTGTTGTGTAGAAACCCTCAACGTACTCAAAGCAATATAACCACAGTACTATAGTATCCACATCTACTTATTCAACTAGTGAGAAGGTTGCATTAGCCCAGGCAAAGACCCGTGTCCGTGCAGCTATCTGTGCTGGCTCTCCCCGCTGGTATCTCGGGCAGATACCATAACATAGCTACATCTTGCAGCCAGAGACATCTATAAGTGAGATCAGAAGAGGATTTAAAATTCTAGTTAGACCCTATTGTACGCGCCTACTGCTTGTGAGTCTTCTGGCGTGGTGCACCTTTTGCAACGGTGAGAGGCAAGCTGGAAAAGCAGTGAAACAAAACCCTGCTCCGACGGCAAAGAAGGATTGCATCCCACCCCTGCTTAAGACAGTGGCCATCAGCAGAGACCTTCACAACACAGTATTAAGCCATGTGCCTTTAATAATTTATTAGAAAGCTAAAGAGATAAAGTTTCTCATAATTGCATTATGTTGGATTAATAGGCCTTCATTTAATTGCCTACTGTCAATTAATTCTCAGTAGGGAATGCAGAAACCAGTACAGGTAAAGGGAGTTCCAGCTTTTGTTGTCACTTCTGGCAAATTAACAGACAGAAACTGGAGAAGTGAAGCATCACTGAGCTGAACAACTGGCTGGACACACGGCCATACTTAACATACCCCTCCCGTGCCTACATATAGATGGACAGAAATCTTCGACAATATACGGACGCGGCAAGAACGACGTAGCAACAAAAATAAACCTGTGCAGGCAGTAGAAAACATGAGCAAAAAGACACACGTGAGTGATGTTTGGTAAGTGGCAAGACGGATCCTCGGCTGCAACCACTCTGGGTTATTTAGACAGGCATAAGGAAAAGCAAGAATCGCTGAGGCTTGCTCGCCCCGAGACCAGCTCTATGTGAGCTCCAGCACAGGAGAGAGAAAACCAGGGCTCTGTTCCTGTATTCCCTTCCTGACAGGTGTAAAATGCACCAAATTTATTTTGCATACAATGTCTTACTCCAGGTGAGTCATAGTGAACTTCACCCAGTTCTCTTGAGGAAAAGACATCATGTAAAATGTTTGCTCCTCTCTCCTTATGAATGGAGATACCACAGCAGGAGAAAATAACAAACTCTTCAGCATAACTACAACTGCCTGGATTTATGTGATGTCCCATAAATGAAAAGTGAGTGGTTTGATATAGTTTCAAATTCATTTTTTCAAAGAAAGTTTAAAAAAAAAAGGTAAGACTTGCTTAATGCAAAACATTCCTTTAAACAGTATACCATTTTCTGCTTTACAGATTGTGCTTTCTTTCTGAGGTCATCGGGGTAATGTAAGAAATGGCAGGCAGACAAACTGCCTCCAGCAAAACTCGGGAGTAGACCAAAGAGTACATTCAAACAGTGGTCACACTAGAATAATTCTCCCAAGTCTGGTACAATGGCAAAAAACAAAGTGTTAGAATAGAAATCGGCAGAGGCTGATAAGAAAATAATCTATCTACAGCAAAGAGCATTATGTTTTCCAACCTCAGGAAATTCACACTAAACTGAAAAAAAACAAAACAAAAAAACCCCACCACTCCAGGGCTGGCAATGGAAATGGATAACTTACTGAAGGTGCAGGAGAATAGTTCTGATAATCAAGATTTAGATCAGATTAAGAGCAGCTGGGAAGGGGGGTGAATTACAAACAGCTTTTTAAGGGTCAGCTTGCAATCCATTTGCTTCACATTGCATGTTAAAAATTCCACCTCATCAAGTACCAATAATTTATAAGATTACAAGAAAAAAGAATCCTAAACGCTACTTTTCTAGACTTTGCAAGTCACGTGCTCTGTGTGATGAAGCCAACAAATCACAGATAAAACCCATGCGTTTCGGGTATGCCCTGTGTGGTATGACCAAGGAGTCTTGACATGGAAGGGGATGTCCGTCAGTTATGAAGGACCAGCTGAGGTGCAGGCTTTATGCCAACAAAGTCTTCAGTGAAAGGAAAATACCTACCTTTGGTCTACCCAACAGAGGTTAGAAACCGGGTAGCATCATGGGAGAACTGCCTCAGTCTAGTGCTTGCTAATGTCCTAAAGCCGCTATACCTAATGCTTTAAAGGCTGTTTCCTTCACAACCTCCACTCTTAGGATAATTGCATACGCCCAAGTGGTAGGTCAGGGGGGACACTGTTGTCCTATACATGCCAAGGTGAAGAAAATTAATTTCATTCCCAAAAGAAAGGAAGAGCTGGCAAGACTGACATTAAACAATATTGATTCTGTGGCACAAGGGTCTTGAAAGCAGAGCCAAAACAAACAAGCATGCTTTTGGATCCAGCATCCATAATATATCACCAACCCAGGCGGATCTGAAACGGCTCAGCAGAGGACACTGCTCTTTTCCCTTTCCCTGCTACAGCAAAAAGATGCACAAAGCTCCTGGTAAAAAATCAAAACAAGTCATGTGTAGAGCAGAATACAGCCCAATAGTTTTAACAAAAGAGAAAATGCTGGGAAAATACTCATGCATATCTGATGTTGAAGGAAAGCCAGGGTGCGACTAACATACTGGAAAAGTGTTTTCCTCTTCGTACAGAGATTGCCCCAGCAAATTCTGTCAAGGTTACAAAGACCTTGCATTACAGCTTCTGTAAAGGAGCAGCTGTCTACAAACAGACTTGCAAATGTACTTGTGCATCTCGATTTTTTTCTTCCTTTAATTTAAACCTTTAGTAGGACTTATTTATTTCAACAGTTCCCTTCTGTTAGCATCAACCACAGCTCCTTCCCCTCTTTCTCTTCAGAGATTTCCATAATAGAAGAGTTTTCTATAATGGCATCTTCAGTACCCTGTTTAAAAAAATAATAATCATATAGATGAGAGTACACTACACTTCATTAAACGTGACAATCACATTCCTCCACACAGTTGGTCTCACAGAATGCATTCTGTCTAATCCAGCTACCTACACTCTGGTTAATCTATCAACACAAACAATGAATTTTGTTGCAACACAGGAAGAGCAAAATATACCTTTTAGCCATCCCACTGAGCCTCCTGGAAAAAGAAAACACCTTTCCATCCACCAATAACACCCCTCCTCTCCAAAAGCCCAGCTGAATGAGTTTTAATGTCTGAAAGCAGTTCCAACAAAAATAGGAATTTCTACAAACCTGAATTTTTTTCCTTTTTTTGGAAATTTTTCATTTCTCTTCAGAAAAAAAAAATCAATTTTCATTCATTTCATTTAAATTTAATTTCATTTTTGCCAATTAAATGAAAGCATTTTAGCTTAAATCAATTCAGTAAAGCATTTTTTGGTACTTTCTCTCACGATACAGACATCTATTCTCTCTGCTGGGCCAAACTCACTTTCCAAACACAGCCTAGATATTCCCAACAGGTAGTGCCCAGGGTTGCATCTCTGCAGTAATGTAACACTGGACTCACCATGGATTCTGCGCCCAGTATTGTGTTTAAAGGACTTGCGTGTAGCTGAAAGGCATCTTGGAGAAAGGCAGCTGAACCCCCCCTTGGAGAAAGACACCCAGCCCCGACCGCAGAGGTGGTCTCGAGGCTGCTGTGGGGAGGCAGCACAGCAGCTCCCTCCTCCTGCTCGCTAATCCTCCGCTTAGATACCCAAATTAATGCATTATCCCTCTCCTTCACAGCACTCACGGGGATTCCTGTTTGAATGCATTGTTCCTCCTCCACCCTTTCCAGGGTGATTGCTCTCCGCAGTAGTTCTCCAGGCATTGCCCACTTGCTTATTCCTATCTGTATTATTTTGCAATCGGCTGTACTTAAAACACATCATCTGAATAGGCTTAGTTTGATCAACCGTCCAAGTCATTCTTTGTGTCCATCTCTAACCCTTTTAACTCCAGTAGTAAGAACTTCATATTTATTTTCAGGTAATTGCTCTTAAGCGCTGAACAGCATCAGGCCCGATGACAATCTCTGCTCAATGCCACCACCAACATACCCACCCAGTGATGATTCCCAAGTCAAGAGCCAATTTTTAATCCATTAAACATATGCTATATTGAGAGCAAACGGTGTTTGTTCTGAACGAGAACGTCAGGCAGCTCCAGCCGAGCAACTTCCACGCACCAGAGCCTACGCGGTGCTCTCCATCAAACACGCAATCACATCGAGCAAGGGGATCAGGCTGGTTTCTCAAGACACCGTTTTCCACAGAGCCCTCTGCAGCTATCCTATCTCCTTTCTTGTAATTCATTATGAACTGATACCTGTGTCAGATTGCCCGCCCCGTCCCTCTTGCTAGCATAAGCCAAGTTGGTTAATACTTTCAGAAGTTGCTCACTTGCCGTTTTTTAACATCAGCAGAGCGATATATTATGTTCACAGTTTTCATTTCCAGACAGCTTCCGTTTTCTCACTCAAGATTTAGGCTGAAAATAAGTGTTGAAATATCTGAATTCCCCGCTACCTGAATTCCGCAGTTTGCTCAGTCCACCTGTAGCTTCCCTCCAGAAATCCTATGTGGAAGACCAGAGGAGCTTAAAGCCTTACACAATATTATAGTGTTTTACTTCTATCCAGTCAAATGCAGATATTTCCTCTCTGCTTTTAGTATTTCCATGCTAGTGATACTTAAGATCACCTGGTGGGGGTTTTTTAATAAAAACTCCTTTCTGTTTTCTTTTCCTTCCCAGCACATTCTCCTTCCCTTCTGGAGAACAGTCACGTCAATGGTAGCAGAACTACCTGCTGCTTTGCAAACCTACACATACGTTTTCTCTTACCTTACCCTGCTTTAAATGATCCATCTTCACCTTTCTAAACTCTGTCAACCCAGCTACTCATCTTAAGTATTTCCTACCTGATTTTATAGGTAGAATCTATTTAATCAGGAACATCACCTTGCAATAAGTCTACAATCATACTTTCCTTCTTTTCCCAAGCATTTTAACTCTTTCTTTCCTTTACTCCTTTGCAATTTTTTCCCAGACACGTTTTAATTACTTTTACCACTTTACAATATTTCATTGTGAATAAAACCATCAGAAATAATACACTGTGATAAAGCGACTATGATAGTTTTTGCTTCCTTATTTCAATATCAGAAACTTGAGCAAACATTGCAACACAGGATAAGCACAGCACTTTTTTTTTTTTTTTTTAACATTACAAAAACCAGTTCAACAATTTTACCCAGGATCAAACCTTTTGCTAGGGGACTTCAACATCCTTCACGATTTACCACTCTGTCATTCTGTCCTCTTAATACATGAAATTTCAACATCTTCTTGTTTCGCATACATGACCATAACAGAGTGGCATAGACCCCAGGAAAAATAAAATACCCATGGTATTTCATACCACTGCGCTGCTTTACTTTAGAAACCCATTTCAAAGCCCTTGTGAAGAGCTTCTACCGTCGGCTCTATCAGCCGGGACAGATGTTTGTCCTGCCAGCGACTGCGGCAGGCTGCCCGGAGGGAGATAACCAGGGCCCCGCACTGCCTCGACGTCCCCAAAAAACCCCTGATGACCCAAATAAGCCACGGGTACTCAGTTACGGCGTGTGCGCTGTCTGTCATTGTACAACAGGAATCGCTTCCGAGAACTGCAGAATTCATGTGACCTTACTGAAGATATAACATATTAACTAATACAACGGACTGAACTATTCAATTTGTGATTAAATTGTGTGTGTTTGTGTATATGTATATATTTGTATATTACATATATTTTCCAGATTGACACAGAAGTATCTGGTGGAGATTCCTGACCTCAGTCCAGTGCGTAATCCCATTCAGCAAATACAGAACATGCAGTAAAGCAGATCTGGTGGGGAAAAAAACCCAGATCTAGCCAAACCTGCCACCTATTACCCGGGATTCTTCAGGACAGCAAATTCAGTGCAACAGTTGAGCTGAAAATACTGGGCCCAACGCTGGAGGCAGCCAGCACAGTAAGTCAACTGAGTTCACAGCAGCCTCTGTAAATATCTAACAGAGTATTGTTAATGTACGTAGATATATACTGCACGCGCACGTTGACGGCTGCGGACACAACTGAGCGTACAGCACAGGAGAAAAATTGTTTGCTGCGATGCTCAACGGCCAACTCTTGTAACAAATCACCCCAAAGCAGTTTTCCCAGAAACCAGAATCTAAAAAAGTTTCCAGGTTAAATTCAGACTTGGTCTGAAGCATAAACTTTTTTTCTGACCCGGGAAACCATAAAACCCCAGAAACGGCGAGAGGTTAGGATGTAAGCCAACCGAAGAGGCGAGAAGGGCAGGGAAGCGACAGCAGGCGATGGGCACGCAGCATTTTCCCCCGCGCCTGCTCACGCCATGCCAAAGCCTGAAACGCAAGTTTTACTGCTCGAGCGCTCTACTCCATTACATACCCACGTGGAAAGTTAAAACATATTGTTCCACAGCGGGAGGACGTTGGCATTTCAGCCCATTTATTAGCCTGTTTCGCTATAGGGTAACGCGACCGCATTCCTGGCGTTTGATCGCCTTTAAAGCCTCCCTCCTGAAAGCTCCTCGCCTGTCGGCTTGCGGCGAGCGCCTTTCTTCACAATGCGGTTTTTATTCTTACACCAGAGATATTTTCTTATTAGTTATTCTCTCAGGCTGCATCGCTTCGTCCCCGTTTCCAAGGCGACAGACAGGAAGCAGGAGTTAAGCAGAATCTTTCATCTGGGAGGGGATGATGGGAATGGATGAGGGAGTTTGAGCAAGGTCAGGCATTTACCGCTGAATACAAATCTGTCACGCCTAATAGATGAAGCTCTTTAGTTTCCGAGCTACTCAGGCTGCTCCCAGCATCCAAGGAGAAAATAAAAAGACACTCAAGCATGAATGCCAATCAGCCTGTGCTGGCAACAATGATGTATATACATGTGCCATAGCAGCTGTACCAGGCTTGGCCATGGATGAAAGGAGAAATTAAATAGGTGTCAATAATTATAGAAGGTCAGGATCTAAATCCCTGAATACTAAATATATTTTAATAATACTGGATGGTGAAGCAGAGAAGTTATTAAGCCAGGAGGCTCAAGAGGCCTCGACCCAGAGTACAATGAGATGCCGGGGACGTGGCGGTGGAAAAGCGATGGGGACACTAAGCACATATTTAGCAAATATAGCTCTTTTAGCTGGCCCAGCTATGCTGGCTGTGCAAACAAGGGGAACAAAGTGATGGCTGGAGCTAGAAGATTTGCCAAGGCCAGGGAGGGCTTTGCTGAAGGAAAGACAGGAGGGTGAGAAAACCCATCCCAGGGCGTTCACGGCTGGTCTGCTGTCTGACACAGCCACCGCAGGGTTGCAGGTACTGGAGTACGGAGGGAATGGGTATGCCAGGCAATACCTTCCTCCTCTGCCCAGAACTGGGAATCCGCATTCAAGATTTATCACCGTGCGTAAAACTGAAAATCGCAGTAGTCCATCGCCCCGTGAACGCGGTCGTAACTGCAGCTGCGGTGTGTCCGCGGTCCCAGGACGATGGCACGGCCACCTCCTCCCTCCGGACCCGACGGGCACTGCCCCGGGGACGTCGTCCCGCAGCTTCTGGCTGCAGACGATGCTGCCATGGCAGGAGATCCATGACAAACACTTTGCCGGGCACGGTATCCCAGCCGGCACCACTCAGCAACTTGCAAACCTTACAGAAGGGCAAGAAGATTGGTTTAGAATAAGCCACAAAACAAACCATTAGAAACTCCTTGGTGGAGAAGAGGCAGCAGGCAGGCATCCCCCCGTTCAACATTTCCTACAAGGACTACTTTCAGCCCAAAACCTCATGTCCAAGCGAGCGAGGAGATCGCTCCCTGCTCACGCACGAGGGGATGTGCATTGCTCCAGAGACAGCAGAATAAATCGTGCCTGCTCCGCTCCTGTCCATAGCCACGTGCAAACATGGACTTTTCCTGCTAAAACCGTCTCCTCTGAAGCGACGGGCTAGAGTCAGGGTTGCGCAGCTCTGCTCCCAAAACCAGCCGGGCTGAGCGGCATCGTTTGCTCCTCTGCTTTGCCGGAGAAGCCAATGGATACAAGAGCAGCTCCTTGCTTTGGGAAAACATCCGTCACAGCACAAACCCATTCATTTTCCTCTGTCCCGCACTAATTATGAACAAAAAATAGATGAAGTGGCTAAACTGCTGGCTAAACTGAACCTTCTTTAGAGGATAACACTTAGACTGTATTTTTCTTGTTTATCTACAGATTTCAACATAAAGCTGTCTCTTGCATGCTGAAGGCAAGGCTTAATGGGATTTCAGTACTGAAAGGCACAGGATAACTACAGTAGTGCAAATACACAATATTACACATGCAACATTAATTTTTATATGGCTTTATATTTCTGAAAAAGCTTGGTTTAAAGTTGGCATTATTAAGCATGCCTTCAACAGGCTAGAAAGATATCTTAATTTTGAGATAGCAGCAGGTTGATTTTGCTTTTTACTAGAGCTAGGCAATTACACATGAAGATAAATGTCATAAAGCTAGCTCAATAACATAGTCTTGCAAAAATACCAACAGCAGTAAAATATAATAAGCTGGATCCTAATATAAGGAACACAGTAGTTGAAATCCAAATAGTTGTTTTAATTTTGAGCAACTTCACATCAGAATAATTCAAGCCAGAAATGAGAATAATTCTTCCCAGTAGACTGGCTATACGTCGTCATTGACTTTTAAGAAAACACACATAGCAAAGGGTCCTGGGACCACATGAAAGACAGACCTTAAATCCCTTCATCTGCCCTCAGGCAGGCAGATGTTTGTCAAAAACCTACTCTTGGTAACATTTAGTGATGGAAATGCTATACCCTCTCAGACACAGTGTCCCGAAGCATCATTCACACATCGGTGTTCCACCAGCCTCGCCATCAGAAAGGCTGGGGTGTTGTGGTACTCTGTACCCCGACTCCTGCTTTCTGCAGTGCGGTTTGGGGGGCAAATGATGTTCTTGACTTTTCTTTGACTGCTTGTAATTTTGAAAACTGGGATCCTGTCTCTTCTCAGTCATCTGTTTCAGAACCTAAATTAAAGTCTCCCAGTTCTTTTGGTCTCTCTCCTCCTTATGACCCCCTCAGAATTCCCATGGCTTTCCTCTCCGGTGTCTCTCTGGTCCCATTCAGTGAAGGGCTCAAAACTGGAGACCGGACTTCATCCAGAGGCTTGGCCAATACTGACCAGAGCAAACATAATTTCATTCATCTTGCCAACCATGCCGCTTCTCACACCGCAATCTGGCTTTTGCAGGCAAAGCTGTTTTAAGGAGGATTCATTTTCATGTATGATCTTAGATACGTACTTTTATCTGGTCACGGATAACAGAAATTAAGTTAGGTTTTATTGTTTCATAATCTGGCTTGAAAAATTAAAAGATTTGATAGTCGTACTGCAGCAAAGATTTCTTTATGTTACACATCTGGGCTCCCGGTCCCTGGGGAGAAGGGGTGTTCCCACCGCCACTGGTGCGTGGGGAGATCTCCAGAACACAGCGCTGCTGAGGGCACATTGCGGCCGCTGAAGGGAATCTATAGAATTAAACATCATCCTAATTAAGCCATGAAATTCAGCAGGTTCCATCTGCCTTTACCTTGGTGTGACAGATAATGTGTTGGTCGACAGCGATTATTTCCCATAAAAGAGAAAATGGAGTCTCACATCACCAGCACAGGGGTGCAGGGTCAGGCTCTCTGCGCCCTACCCATGCAAGCCACGTCATTAATTGTCCTACTTCTTGTAATAATTACAAAAAGGCACCCTCCTTCACCTGATTCTCAGGCTCTTTACCCAATTCCTGTTTCCTTCCTGGGTTAACAGCTGTGACAGATGCTTCAAAATTCTTCTCCGTTCTTCCACACCACTAGATTAGCAAAATTTTGCTTTATTCAACTGAAACCGCTGCTGTAGATGTTTTAACTGACAACAACTGTGAACAGCTGTTGCTACCTGAAGGACAGATACTAACTTTTGGCAGGGAAAATCCTGCCAACTGTTTCTGTAATGAAATTGTCAATATCTCTGTACAGCTCAGAAATCTGACATAAGCTAACTTACAAATAACAGGGGGAAAAACCCACCAAGAACCCCAAAGCAAAAAACAAAGAGGTAAACAAAGGATATCCAAGATTCCCTTAATCCTGGTTTAAAAAAAGATAAATGTAAGGGTATTAATAGTCTGAATTCCTTAGAAGCAGACCAAGGCATTGCTCTTAACCATGGCTCTGGTCCTGCAAGAAGATGGATTCATTCCGAGGCAGTCGTTGTAAATCAGGAATACAGCCACCTAAGGTCAACATAGGTAAGCCAAAAAAAATCTCTATATGCAGGACATTAATTTAGTGCCCGGAACAGCAGAGAGTACTATAGTTTATCCAGCATTCTTCGGCCACGAGATGCTCGGGTCTGGTGGGGAGCAAAGGCTCCCTCTCTGTTCCTGAAGATGGGAAGGACACAACGAGGGGCTCCAGGTTGGCGGAGGAGCCCTCGGGGTGACCCCAGCAGGGGAAATATCGTGGCAGACCATGGAGCTGCTCATCACCCTTCGGTAATGACACCGCAACCCGTGTCCGTTCGGTGAGCTACGTCCCCAAATCTGGTTCTCCCTTTGTTTCCCAGCGTATGTGGGAATAGCTAGCGTACCTCTGCACAATTGCTTGGCTATCAGAGATTCCTTTCTGCTAAAGGTAACTGCAAAGCAGTTGTACTCCGAGTACAGTATCTTGAAGATCTTTAAAAAGATTCTGCCCGCAGAGATGTCACAAGCTCAAGAGAAGGAGAAAGCATAGGGAAAGCCCAAGTACACGCCCTCCTCCCTCCCTACTTTCTCAACAGATGATGCTACAGAAGGATGGAGAGGACAGAAATACATATATTTTTAGCTTGGGATCAAAGGAGAGAGAGAGAAAAAAAATTCTTTTCCATAGTTTCTCTTTACAAAATATTCTTTTCTTTTTCACATCAACAAATCTAATTTTCTTGTACATGCTTTAAAAGCTTTTAGAGCCATTACCCCTCCTCCCCTCCTTTTTTAAAAAGGCATTTTTAAAATGGATTAAAGAGCTAGATAGATGAAATCCTGGAACTTCAGCAGTCTCGGTTCAAACCCTTACCATGGGTTAAGCAGATCTGTGCTGTTGGGAGGCAAGAACTCTTTCATCCTCACATTGAAGCTGTCCCATGTGTAAAGTAGTATAAAATAGTTACCTCCTCACCAAACTAGAGAACAGGGGCAAAGGAATAACTCTTTAGCAGGGCTTTAGGAAATTCAATGGAGAAATGTGTGAATTTCTTGAACCTAGTCTTTGCTCTAACTACCGTTTCTTTCTGCAGACAAGAGCCCCATGAATATGAAAGAGAACGAACTGGAAACACCTTTCACCCAAAAATCCGCGGCAGGATTAGGACAGCTCTCGTGGGATTACAGGTTCAAATCTCATTAGGTAGAAGACAGCGTTGCCATACACTGCATGCAATGGCTGCAGATGCGATTCTGGGGAAAATAGAATTACCTTAAAGAATCTGCAGAAAGTCGACCCATGAGAAAGAGAAATCCTTCAAAGTGAAAATGTGATGAAATTAAAAGAAGAAAAACATTAAACAGGCTGAAGGGATAACATCCCAAACACGAAAATTAAGCATTTGCTAGCAAAGCAGTCACCTGAAACGCTGCACAGACCAGCGCTGTCCTGGCCAGAGACATGCCACCAGCTTTGTAGCTGCAGCTTGACGAGGCCAGCATGACTTTTTCTGCCTAATCAAACCCTTGAACCTTTTCAAAATTAACTTCTACTGTTGCAAGGAAAATTACAGTAGATACGAAGATTGATGCTGATCTCCACTCCAGTGGTACCAAGTTGTTGACTTCTGCATGTCTCTATTTGCAGTCCTGCAACTACAGTTGAAAGCAGATGCTTTTGAGGAAAACAGGACCATTAAATAATCATCTTTATGAGGCCATCACAAGAGAAATCCTCTGCCCAGCAGCCTGAGCAGGGCACAGCGCTGGCTCGCAGCACGGATAATGCCATTCCAGCTACCCGCACGAGGAAAATTCTGCTTTTTCCTGCTGGAGGGGCCAGCACATTTAATTTTGACAGGACCAATTTCAGAGTACATGCTCCAGGACAGTAAATGGTAACTTTTGATGGCTGCTCACCTTGGCCCTCTATTCCTCAGAGAATCAGGGCGTTTTCTGAACAAATAATGGCGCTCTCTGCTTTCAAGCCATCCCCTCCCCAGCCCAATCTTCTACTCCCAGGGAAAGTAACAGCAAGGCGAGAATGCTGCTGAATATAAATAGGAGTAAAGCACATTATAATTACAAATCTGGCTATCCAATGTACAGCTCTAAACCCTGAAATGATAGGCTGACACTGTCATCCCAACCCAGACACCAATTACAATTACATCTAACCGAGGCCACTGAGCCAGACAGGGGAAGGGGTGGATGAAAGATGCACCATCTCAGGGATTCATCTCCTAAACTTCCAAGAAATATCAGTCTGCAAATTATTAGCAAATCACTTAAGCTAAATAATTAATATTTAAACATGGGCCATGAAGTTATTCCTAAATGTTAATGGTGGGAATGGGAGAGAAGGGAGGGATGAAGGAGAGGAAGGGGGAGAATATGAGAAGCCTGCTTTTTTTTTTTTCCCCCTGTCACTCAGATAAGACATTTGCATTCCTAGAAGAAATGTGCCTGCTTCCTCCCTTAGGAGCTCGCACAAGGCGCTTTTTTTGTGATTTTTTTTTTTATTATTATTTTCCCCCTTATTACTCTGTGATCCTGCAGATGGAAGTAAACATACAAACAGAGAAAGTCCTAATAGGTCTGAATCAACATCAGAACCACAAGAAAAAAAAAAGAAAAAAAAAATCATCATCTTTGTCCCCAAATCCATGTTTGGCATTGTCAGAAGGCAGGAGCACTGCTTTGATCTTAACAAGAGACTGTCTGCTCCTAAACTCTAAACTGAGCTTGCACTGCAAAATCAATTTGTGAGCTCATTACATAAATCCATATTAAACTATTTAGTCTATATTTAACACTATAACAAGTATAGTCAGGGTGAATTAAATGGATTTTATTCCAGGTGGCAAAGAGCCAAAGTTTGCCCTTCGTCTTTTAATTCTCTTCCCAGACTCATCTTTTGCAACACTGAAAAATTACTTTTTACACATAGGAGAGCACACGCAAACACATGTACACAGGGATGGCAAAGCTCTCAGGCTTTTATTGTCGGAGCGGTAGGTGCTAAGGAAATCAATATATTCTAGTCTTCAGAGTGATACTGGCAGCACATATTTGTTATCTCATGCACATGCTCCATGTGTCTTCCTGTACCATTGGCCCCAAGTATGAACAAAAGCAAAACTAATAGAATATCTAGCAGTTTTCTAAATAGGACCACGTGTAAGTCTCTACATGTTTGGGGGTTGTTTTCCCTAAATCTTTCCGCCAGGGAGCAAGGCTATGAAGTTAGTATCGCTGACAAATATGCCTGAAGATTAATTTGCTGTTTCCCCATAAACCAAACACATTCAGCTATTTCTTACCCTTTCTTATCGTTGATCAAATGGCAGCTCAGCAAATAGGTTTCTGCTGGGAAGGTGACATGGTAGTGCACTACATATAAAAACCCATCAGCGCTCAGGACTGCAGACAATGCATCTCCTGACCTTATTACTCCTGAGCTCTGCAGTGTAACTTCATCTACGCTTCTAAAGGAAACTGTTATGTTTAGGGAAAAAATGAGCACCTGCAAAAGGAGGAAAACAGATGACAAAGAGAGGAGTTAACTTAAAAATTAAGCTCTCTCTGGCTAGCGAAGTGGCAGGCGAAGTCAGAAGCCAGGGATGAAACTCCCAGCTATACACGGCCAAATGAACAAGGCTAGAAGGACACGAGCCATAAAGAGGTGAACAACTCTGAAGTAACTTAAATTCCTAGCCAGTGACCCGCTACAGAATATACGAACACCTGATGCTTTCTAACGTAGTTAGTTTTAGGACACCTTCGATAAACAGGCAAATACTATTGAACTGATTTGATCAGTAGGCATCCCAGTGAGTTACTGGGAGGTTTGTGGCAAAACCTTTGTCACACCGGGGTCAGACTAGCAGTTTAGGCACTGGTCTGTCTTTCCTCTCTAAGGCTTTCTCTGTATTTTTCCCCCAATTCCTTCCTTAGAGGTGGTTTAGAGGAAGAAAGTCTATGCCCCCACAAGCTGCAAAATCCATTAAATCACTGAAACTCAGGCCACGGGTATTTCCCTGGAAATAAGGGCAGAAGGATCTTGGCCTATGGCCAACCCTCAGAGCCTACACATGCACATTCGAGGATGACCAGGGCTTCTCCGAAACTTGCGCCGTCACCTCTGCTGACGGTAAATCCCCTTCCACCGATGTCGGTGGAGTCACAGCAGACCTCCCTGCAGGAGCTGCCGTCTGCAGCATCCTGCAATTTTCATTTAGGTTCTTCCCCCGCCCCATTTGCAAGATCAGCTTCCGCCAATGCTCTATTACTTAAATTGAGTGCATTAATATATCTAAGGTCTCTTTAAAACTCTTAATTGTCTGTTACCTTTAAAATCAAGAAACGAAATGCTATGGCATCTTCACAGTCTACTCAAGTAACCTGTATGTAAAAAAACCCAAACCACTTTCACGTGTAGACCACACGCACAGCAACTCTTCACCTTTGTCTATGTAAAATTCAATTACATAGATATACAGCTATATAGAGACACTCACAGCTTCCTTCAAGCCGCAAGAAGTCTGATGTTCACAAATGAGGGAAGAAAACAAACCTGCCGGCCTTTGGAGAGCAGAAGACAGAGCTGAGGGGCAGCAGATGCACAACCACTAGATCTGGATGGCAACAGTCACCCACAGCCACAACGCTGATACTTACCTCACCTCACCTTCGAGCTTCTTCAGAATTTGACTCAGCACCCTCTATGGGGTTTTCTACAGCTTTACTTCACTGTGTAATAAATACGTTGCATTGCTCTCATGAAAGCATAAAACACTGAGGTTATGCCAAACCTGAACGAACAACTCTTCAATGAACTGTTCGTGAAAACCTGTTTTCTTTGCACTCGATTCCTACATGAAAAATGAAGCTTTCTGGTATGCAAGCCTAGTCATTCACACAATACTTGTGAAAACCAAAATCTCCTTTTCAAGGTTTAAAAAAAAACAAACCCAAACCCCACAAATCCAATAAAGTACTTCATAGTAAGAGTTCCTATGTGAAGTCATTAGATTCAGTTATCTGCACCAAACTCACACAGGACTAAAAAGTACATTGCTTTCCATATTTATAACATAGTCATTTCAGTTCTCCTATTCTGACAAATTAAATTCTAAGAGATCTCAAGGTCTTAGAACTAATTGTGCAGTTATTCATTCTATCTTGTGATTATTCTGACATTACCATGTAAAGTCAATATACAGTAAGTGATATTTTAATTAACACCACTTAAACCCTAATTGTATTCCAGTTCCCATGATTATTATTTCTCAACACATATCCTTTATTAAAGACAAAAAATCATGGTAAGGCTGGATTTTAAATGGTTAATAGCATTATAGGAGATTACTACCCTTCTCTGTCTTTTTTTGCAAATTATCCTAAATCTATTTTAATACATAGTTGTGTTCCTGTTAGAGTACAAACAACAGCTCTTCCTCTCTTACATGCAATAGGTTTCACAGCATTTTCTGTAAAATTCTATCATGTCTTTACAGAACCTCTGTGCTTAGATCACTCTTTCATTGTATGTTTTGGGTTTTTTAAAGAAAGCACAAACATGTTTGTGAATTGTTTGGGAAGCACAAATGTTCTTAAGGTGTCTGACACGTTAGATGTCTAAGGTAACTTCAAAAACAACAGCTAAAATCTCAATCTTCCAGTCCCGCACTCATCTGCTGTTGACTGCTAAAGGCATGAGAGCTCCCCAAACACTTCCAATTTCTCCCAGGAGCTTCTGGCTCACCTGAACTTCTCTCCCTGGCTGTACAAACCTGCAGCCAAATCCTGAGAGCTCCCTGCCTGCCCCAGGCACTGACCTTACACAGGTCTTTCACACACAGCACAGCTGAGAAACATCTCACCCCAGAACACCTGACATTTCATTGGAATACATCCATCGGCGAGAGGAGTGACCTCCTACTTCAGACCAGGAGAAACCTGGTCTCACCACACTCTCATGTGACCCCTCTTCCCAGACCAGGGCCTCTTTCTTGCTGAATTTCTCCCTGACCATCCAAATGTTCAAAATTTGGCCTGCACCGAGATTTAACTCAGTTGGGGGAAAACAGAGTGACTCCAGCACAGAACCTCATCCTCCTGAGCTTCATAGGAGACTGTGGTGGTGTAGAAACCCAGCTGTCAGGTTTTTAAACCATTATAGCACTTACAGAACAAAGCCACCAACCTTTGATATCAGTATTTTAAGACAAGATCAAGCATCTCTAACTACATCTTTCCAGAAACCGTTACAGTCCAAAGTTTCCAGCAATGTTCACTAGATCAATGGAAAACAGAACCAGACATCATCTCATGAACCCAACTAATCCTTCCCTACATCCCACGGCTGGATTAAAAATATCCCTAGCACATATTTACCTAACTTGTTCTTAAAGACCTGCAAAGGTGGAAGCTCAAAAAAATCCTCCAAGATAATCCCCTGCAGTCCATCTATCCAGACATGCCTTCTAAGCACCTCTGCTGTTTTTCGGATGGCCTTTCTATACCAACCTTTTTTTTAAACTAGAAAAATATTCTGCTAATTTTGCATTTTCGCATACGTCTGTTATAAATCCCCAGTAAGGTGTCATAATATTATGGCAAAGACCACCATAAAACCATATAAACAAAATTTATTCTTACTATTACCATCATTATTACTGCTTATGCGGTGCAATAAATGTGAACAGCTTACCAGTTGTGCATACCAAAATAAGGACATTAAATCTCTTGTTTGAACACAAAAAATCCCGATGCTGTGGTTCAGGAGGTTATTCTTCTCCCCATCCCTGGGCATCAGGTGCTTTTTCCGCTTGTTGCTTCCAGCGCTTTCCCCTGAAGCACCTCTTTGGCCACCAGCAGTGGTAGGGCTCCAGATAAGATGATGATACAGCACATTAAATTCCTCCAGGGTCCAGAGCCACCAGGCACAGCCCCGCCACGGGCCCCCACTGCCTGGGGCTGTCACCTCACCTTTGGGAATAATTGATCATGTCTGGGCTACATTGCACTTCATCCTTGGAGCTGCGTCCCATGGAAGGTTATGCCTCATATCCCTAAGGTCTATTTACAACTTTGCAGGAGTTCTTTCATTTCAAAGCATCTTAAATACTCAGGGCCGTGTTGCAGCTCAGTAGAGTGCAGCTTTTCTAGCATAAAAACAGAGATGAGTTGCATGCCGTAGGATATGTCAGGGGAAACTCTCCTGCAGCTAGAAGCAGACTTTGAGAGTGCTGAGTCTGCTCAAATGGTGCTGGAGAACTGTGGGTGATGGAGAGTGACGCTGCACCCCATCTCCCTGTCCCTCCTTGGGAACAGCACCCCAGAGCCACCACAAGTTTTCTAGCCAAGAGCCACCGGGCAATGGCCAAACCAGAGGCAGCAATATGGGCAGTATAACTCACACTACATGACTAAATAAGTCTTCAGGAAATAAATACATTTCCACATCCCAGTGGAATTACCACTCCCTGCATTAGAGAAAAAAAAAAATTCTACTCTGAAATTTATGAGTGGGATCTTGAAATAGTCTCTCGCTTCTTTCTTCTGCTCTGTCTCTGCCTACACAATGTGAAGTAGCTGTGTGAAATTTGTTATTTCTAACTCAGGGCATAAAAAGCAGACTGAAGAGACAGCACATTCCAGCTTCCTCTGCAAAGGCAGGATCAGGATTATTAGCACAAAGTTATAACTGTCCAGCCTCTTTTTAAAATTTCCAGTAAAGGGCATTCCTCATCACTACTTTTGCACTGGTTTACCAACTGTTAAAAAAGAAACCCCATTTTTCCTGATATTTGAAATCATGGGTATAGTTTCAGACTAATTTTAAGGCTAACCATAAGCAGAATTAACACACGTGGTTTGGCTTTCCAACAGACTTGCAAGGAATACAAATCTGATGTTTTAATGCCAATATAAGCTCAGTTTCTTAGAACAGAGATGGATTTTATTTTGTGGTTGTTTTTTTAATGGGGAAGTAATTATAAATAATACTAAATTATAACTATAAATAATAAGTAATAGAATAAGTAATACTAAATAATACTTACGATAACAAAGGGAGGGTAAACCGTGCCTCACAATGTTTTTGTAACGGGAATTCAGGGAGAAAGGAAGTTTTTTTTGAAAATTGAGTCAACCCCTGTTTCTTTTGCAAAGAAAAGGAATTCACAGGTTTCCCAAGCTAAGTCTTATTATACAGAAATGCAAAGTCTTTGCAAAGATCTTGCGCATGCAAAAATGTTAAATCTGCTAGCTGCTAAGCTGGAAATCTGACATGAGAAGGAGCTATGCAACTTGTAAGTAGAGGAATTAAAAATAAAGAAAAAGAACGTGACAAAAATGACAAAAAGAATGGCTCAGAAAGCTGAGCCTGCGCAGCAGGGCTCGGAGTGAAACCCCCACTCAATGGGGACGGGACATCGAGGACCAGGCCACCCGCGAGCTTCAGCTCTCCGCACCCTTCCCTTTCTCCCTGCAGCATCCAGCTTCGGACATCCTCAAACATCTGGAGATCATTCGTGGACGGACATGCAATCCCTCTTGAATGCCAAGAGTGCAGACTCATTTACAGCACTTTTACTAGTCTCTGGGAGAGGGTGTCTTCCTAAGCTGAAGATTTTTCTAGCAAGGAATTTATTGCAGGAACATAGCTAATAATTATCCTACCATATACACAAGTTGACTATTTCAGGGCTGTTTTTATCTGAACTTGCACTTGCTAGAATAAAACAATCCCTCCACACATCTCATGAATATCTGAAAAGGATGGATCCGTGAGAAGCCACCGGCATAAAAGCAAATAACTGTCTGGGAGTTCTTTATAGGAAGATTTTCCTCTGGGATGCTCTCCTCATCTGAAGTTATGCATGTCCATCACTCACCACCACGCTGTTCTCTGTTCATTTTCTGGGTGTGCAAATAACAGGTTTTATACAGCTATAAAAATAAGACAGTCAGCTGAGATCTCTTTCATCTGCTTTTTCTTGCTGAGAATTTGTTTTCCTGTACATGCAACCAGAAGTACATATTGTAGGCTTTATTCCTGGTACCTGCTCAATATGATCGCACATTTCCATAGACCGTATAAAGTCCATCACCCTTTAGCAGAGTTAGGGAGCAGAAACAGAGGAAGCCAAGCAGCAGAGAGGGCTGAGAAACCCAGAACATGTGTGTTGGAGATGAGAACTGAAATCCTTAAATCTGCCTCGTTTATCGCTTTGTTTTTTACAGAAATCAGAAGTATTTAAAGTTTCTTTTTTTTTTTTTTTCTTATTACAAACTGGTGAGCAATCTCCTCCTAAGAGGGTAACATTAAGGTTGTTAATGGGAAAGAAAGGAAAAAGGAGAAGAAACAATCCCAAGCGCCTTTTCCCCAAGTGTGCTGGAATCCATAAATGTACTTTGATTTATTGACTAATGTGTGTATCGCAGACCATCTACCACCACTTATTTTACTCTAGTTCATAATGCACTGTGAAGTACAATGCCTCTCGAGTCATAATCTCAGTTTAAAAGGACAGAAATTTTATATTTCTCAGGGAGCTCGTTGGCTTTTTACAGTCTAAGCAACACATACCAAAATAGTTTTGAGCATCTTATAGCCACATCTGGAATACTAAAAGCGGAAGCTATTATCTGTGTGAGCTCACAGCCCTTTCAGCTTTCACTTCTCATTTCAGTATTGTCTAATTCCAATTTAGCATCCCAGCATTTACGAGGGGTGTATTTGGTCTCAGTCTGAGCTCATTTATGCTTGCTTTAATGCCAACTTATGTGCTGCTACTTCAGGTTCTACAGTTAGTGATGGTCAGCAATGGATGTGAATCTACATGTCCACGTAACAACAGCAGTAGGAGCACTCAGACTGATTATACTTTTCTATCCCAATAAAACTTTCAAAATCCCCCAACAGAACATACACAACGTATTTAACACACTGAATGTTCCAAATTACTTGCAAAACTTAAAGCAAAAACTATTTGTAGTATTATGAATCACACACACAAAAAAAAGTTAAAAAGTTATTATTTTACCCTGATATAAATTTGGGGTAGAAATCACTGTTAGGGTAAAATCATTATTAGTTCATTAAAGGGTTTCTCTGACCCTGGCTTTCAGGAAAAAGAAGCTCAGATAAGCCTTCAACATGACTCCCTTCCACATGAACAGCTCCGGAAGGGGATGATAGCTATTAAAGAGTATATTGAAATTTCATTGGGCTCTCATAAAAACCCACCAACAGCAAGTGTGGGCTCTGCTGGGTCGTTGCGGGCCCCAGGAAGGGGGGAGCCCCTGCCCGAGCCCCCCGGCCAGACCCCAGCTACTCGGTGATGCCACAGGGAGCTCGAGCTGAGCCCCAGACGCATGCTGAGCATGGCCCAACAGAATCAAAGCAGAGGGAACTACGTTCCTCCTGCCACGGCCGGTCCCACCGCTTCATTTGTATTTATAGCTGGCTACTCCACCATCTGTGCATGCTGGCCCTCCCTTCGTCTCAGAGGAATTGGAGTGGCATTGTTTGAAGATCTGATTAAATAGCCAGAAAAAAGTAATCCATCACTTAAAAAGGGAAACAGAGACAGTTTACAATGGCGTCCCGTAGCTCTTTAGGATTTTCTTTTCATTTTCTTCTATTTTAATTTTAATCCAATGCCAAACATAATAAACACCAACACGGAGCGTAAAATTTACAGACAGCATTTCTCTTGCAATGACTAGCTGGGAGCAGCAATGAGTTATCCAGTTTCCCCTAGGATGGTCCTAGCACCAGATTAAACCCCACTACAACAGGAGATGGCCTGTTTCCTTCAGATGTTCATGTGTGTAAATACAATCCAAGCACATGAACTGAATATGAGATTCATCTTAAAAGAAAGCAGAAAGAAAACAAACAAAAAACAAAGGCAAAACAACTGTGCATCTCCCCAGAGTGAGATCTGAAGTGGAACAGGTTGTTTCTGAGCAGGATGATGATCCCAGCCAGCCTTCCTCAATATCACATCGACGTTTTTTCTGCCAGTAAATCTAGTTCGTAAGTGCCTTCTCATTTTCACATTCGTCCCTAAGGGAAGGTAACCTCATCGTCACCTCTGGCGACCGCACAGAGGGAAACGCTCACCCAGAAAGATCCTGCACTACGCCGGGTGGAGGGCACGTACAAAAGTGGGAACCCGAATAAATATCTGCCGCTTGATGCCAATACCCAACCACCAACCTCAGGTAGTCAATTACGCCCTGTAAAGCGGGGCGAGGAGGGAGCCCAGGCTGGAGGGTCACACTAGCAGGAGGAAGAAGATAACAACAGTCACATCTCTACGGACATTAGATTTCTTCTCCCTTTACCCCCCTCCCAGATCTTCCACTAAGCTGCATAATTTCATGGCTGCAAAGTGTCTGCGGCATGAGCGTCTAGGGCAGAGGGAGAGAGGGACTGAGAGGTCTCTGACAATTCCCCAGTTGCTACTGGAATTGCTTTCAGGCAGTGGAGAGAAAAGAAAGAGAACAGGCTTATAAAGGAGATGCTGAATCACAAGGGAGAAGGAACAAGAGGGAGGTGAACTTCAAAGACGTGCAAAATCCATGTTCAGCCATTCATTTGGGATCAAGACAGAAAACAGAGGGAAAAACCTTAGCTCTGTTCCCATTTTCATTTGCCTTAAGTATTTGCACGGAGGCAACTTTGCAAACTGGGGATCCGAGGCTTCCAGTGGTGCTTACTCCTCCTTGCTTTTGTCTACCAGCTGACCTCAGCTATGGCCACAGGGTAGTGCCACCTCCCTCTGTACTGCCTGGAACCACTCTGGGTAACGCTGTCCATAACTCAACAGCTTACAGGACTGAACTTTGAGGGATCTCAGCAAACGTTCCTGCTCAGTGTTCAGACAGGGGTCCTTAAGAGTCAGACTACTGCAGCTAACAAGACATAGACCACGGCCGTACTTATTTCTCTATTTCCAGGTGCCCAGAGTTTTGGCAAAGCTTTATAACTTCACACTGATGCTGCGTGGAAATGTTTCAAAGGATTTCCCAAAGAAATTCTATGGTATGAGCTATCAGGCTGGTTAATTGATCTCAGTAGGGCTGTCTCGACTGACTATTTGTGGGCTACCAAGATTCTGCTCTTCCCAGTCCAACTCGGAGCATGAACAACACTTCAGCACGTTCTCTTGTTCTCAGCTTACTGCCATAGCCCATGAGAGGTAGCAAGTGTAACCTGCAGCCCAGTGCAGGTCATTAATCATTTACAACCCAGAAACTTTGAAAGGCTTTTATCCATGTTTTACATATCATCTAGCTTAAGATGAAGGCATCTTTGTTACTTAAAAACCCATAAAGCAGTAAACACTTAGGCTGCTGCACAGTGCAGTCCATAAAACGAAACACCTATTAATTTCAGAGCAACAACAAAAAAAAATCCTTCCAGCACGTAGACACAAACCTTCTGATCTCAACGGTTGGCTGCACTTGATAGCCCACTGACAAACTGTTCTTTCTCATATTTTCTTTTTCTTCTCTTTCCCTTTCCCCAAGACAAACGTTCTACAACAGCTTGATGCAGAACTGTGTATAATATAATTCTCTACTGCTTATGGACTACTTTAGTCTATCACCTCACCCATTTATGATCACCTTCTCTTATTTCACCAGGATAAAGCCCACCAATAAAGACCAAGACACTGCTGTTGGCTTTTCGTGCAGGTTTAGTTGGCCTCCAGAGTCATCTCTAGGACAAGGCCAGCATTTGTAATTGCCCCAGTGAACAAAATGCCTCAAACTATCTGATAGCCTGGACACGCTTTTAACTACAGCCAGCCAGCTGGATAAGTATGAGGGAGTAAAGAATAGTAGCTGCTCATTTGGGATTTTTATGTTAATAGCATTAATTACATCTACAATTCTGTATGTCCTTTGCATCTTACCAGGCTCTGGGATGATTAGCTGTGCACTGGCCTGTGCGTTTCCAGCTTCATTTTCAGCTACACACTGATAAAAACCTTCATCTGACTTTACCAAGCCCAGAATCCGTAAGTTGCTGCCACCCTAGAGAGACAGCAAAAGAGAAGGAAAGAAAGTGGAGAGAATTAATTAGAAAAACACCATCCAAAGTGAATGTGGATTATAAAACCTTTCCAGAACAGCTACACTGTGAAACAAGGTGCTATGTATGTAATCTCAGCTCCAGCGCACGTAGCCCTGGTCTTTAGAGGGCTGTATCCATAAGCCCTTTCATCAGGAATCTCTTGACGCCTTGTGGTCTTTGCGTTTTGTTTGATGGTGCCTATGGCCCAAGGGTAAATTCACTTTCTTGCACTGAGTCCATCCAACACCCTTCTCGAGAATTAAGCTCCAAATTACAGCCATCACTCGAGTAGTGCGCTGAATTTTGTCTTGGCCCTTTGCTGCAGGGAAGATTTAAAAGAACTTTCAACTTCTGCATCTTTGAACAAATACTGCTCTGAAGGTCAAACCCTCCTTATGGCTTGAGGCCTGGAGATCCTCAAGAAAAGGTCACTCTACGCTCACTTCATTTGAAACAGATTTAACTTTTGACTTCTGTTAGCACAAGCAGAAACCAATTATGTTGGGTAAAATAGCTCAAGTGAGGGGTATGCTTTGGCTGAAACGTACCTCCCGTTAACTATTAAGTGAAAGAATTTTCTAACACCTGCATCACACAACCACGACAGCAATAGAGCTGTCCTTCCCTTGGACAGCTGCTGGCTGCTTTCTAATAAGCAGTGATATATTAAAAAAAAGATTGAATTTGCTATAATATATGGGAGAATAAGTCTCTCCTGCATGAAAACCACATTAGAAATAATCTCTTTTTTTTGAAGGGTAATTAAAAGACATGATGATAATCAATATTATTCGTTACAAGGTGAAAAATTAGAAAGCGCTGGACCAAGCCACATCTCTGGACAAGCCACACCTGATGGCCCATGGCCATCTTCACAGCAGCTGAACT
The DNA here is from genome assembly GCF_000737465.1 of Haliaeetus leucocephalus. Lineage (NCBI taxonomy): Eukaryota > Metazoa > Chordata > Aves > Accipitriformes > Accipitridae > Haliaeetus > Haliaeetus leucocephalus. Next base: position 3,088,031 of record NW_010973302.1, on the reverse strand, counting down.
TTTCAGGGGTGTTCTCCAACACCTCAGCTCACTTACAAGTGACACTGCTTGCAGGAGAGGACAGTTAAATCAACCCTTTTAGAAAACACAGCATAAATTCTTACCCTATAGAATAGTGACACTTAAACTAAAAGAGGTTGGAGTCCTGGATGGGGATGTTACTTTGGGTAGGGTGCGCAACAATTCTCCCTGAAAAGTTGTAATTATGTCAAATAAGCCCCTATGTCCGAGTACTATTTCCTTGGAGAAGAAATCTACTATTCTTCTTCAGAAAGGATAATGGTGAGGAAGGGGAGTCAGTAACACCTGGCAAACAATATTGTTAACAAGAACTCAAAGTATGACCTGACACTGTTACTTCTCCGTGAAAAGACCTCGTTCCAATATCACTAAAACTGGGAGACAATGTCAATGTACTGGACCTAACACATCTCAATGCAACGTGCATTATTTGTATTAGAAAACAAAATTTCTTCCACCTCCTTTGGGAAGACCAATATGTTTATGAAGGCAACGATTGGATCAAATACCAGAATACATTTCACAACTTTGTTTAAAAAAAAAAATGTAATTCTAGTAAGTAAAAGCCAGATAATTACCACTATCTGAAAATAGTCGCTAGGAATGACCACTTCTCCATTCTTGATCCACTCCACCGTAGGAACAGGTTTACCAGACACAGCGCATTCAAACTCAATATCCATACTCTCATAGGCATGAAGATTTGAAGGACGAATTAAAAACCACGGTGGAACTGCAAAAAAGATAGGGAAAAAAATGAAAGTAGCAATAAGTGGATATAAATTAAGGTTTCACAAGTAAATCATTTCAATAAGCCTGAAAAATATTAGACATAAATAGGAAATAAATCTGTAATTCAAATTATTCTCTTTAACCCTGAGCCTATTAAATACTAGGGAAAGCATTTATTCTAGAAAATGCACTTAAACAGGTCGATGTTAACTTTTTTTTTGCCAAAAGAACGAACAAAAACCTCAATTTAGAAGACGCGTAAGATTTATGTATAACAAAATATATATGTAATTCTCACTAAGCGAGCAGGGAGGTAATAAAATCTCCCTCATTTCAAAGGGATCAGATGCCGACTGCATACGTAACAAGGTCCTGCAAGTCAACATATGGACAGGCACTTACAGGTACAAGACAAGTCCGCTGACAAATAATACAAAATTAGAAATATTTAGAGTAGAGATATTTTCATAAAACCAAGAAGGACTTCTGGCTGGGTTTATAGAAGATGAGGAGATAATCAATAACCAGGAAATCTGTCCCTAGTGATTGGAAGAAGAAAAAGGCTGAATTATCTTTGCTGAAAATGAATTCTTATTAAGCTAGCAATTACCTGTTGCCTTGTATTACTATAATGTATTCACAGTTTTTCAGTATGCTAGATGATATGCTAATTTAATTTCATCATTATTGTAATACTGGGATGATGGAAATTAGCAATTTGAGGCAAACTGTTAATAACATCACATTTCTAATGAGCCCCCCCCGCACCGTACTGAAAAACACACACAAAAACTCAGCAGCCCACGTACATTTTGTCAGTTTTTGTAGGGGAACGACAGTCTCTGTTTTGAATATCCACGGTTGCCAGAAAGCCAGAGTAGATTAATTTCTAAGTACCATCCATGACTCATCATTTCAGACAGAAAATCCAATTGTATTTCTTGAGCCATCATTCCCGATGTCTGATTATAATATTTATAAAGCCATAATATGAAAAAACTCCTCTAAATTAAAAGGCGGCGAAGATTATAAAATAAATTGCACAGAAGCTAAGAAATGTTAGAGCTGCGGCTGCCCTCACATCCCGAGCTCAGTTTGCGAGGCTTACAGCACATTTCTCAATTACACCGTCAAATTCTGTTTCTTTGCAGCCTCCCTCGGCGCTCCAGGAGGACCCCGCTCGCCGAAAGAGCAATTTGGGATTTAATTTCAAGCTTCCTTTTTAGTACATGGCTTCATGCTTTCTAGTTTTCAAACTTTTCTCTGCAAACAAAAATGATTGATTTCCCAGTGGGTTTTTTTCTCTGGTTCCCATTTCTACAATACCCGTGTGATCCACAAACGTTTTTAAACTCGTAGGAGTCGGACACTAAGAGGTGCTACTAGCCAAGCTACCAGTGAGAGGGCAGAAGTACCCTCCTCGGTGTTCTTGTCCAGTTAGGTATGATTTAGAGCAGTCTCTGTTAGAGTACTCCACGGACTACTCTGGGTTTTTTGCACATCACACTAAAAAGTCTCACTGGGGATGCAGAAAATGAGGAAAAAAGTTGCAACATATGAACACGTGGCGTAAGCGATGTCTGCTAGGAATACCGTGGCAGATGTACAAATAAAATTGTGTTCTTCAGGGTTTGCATTTCATCACCCTAATTACAAATTTTTTTTTTTTTTTTTGCCTTTTTGACAATAGTTTCCAGCATTGGTAATAAATGAAGGCAGAGTCCTAGACATCATCACCTCTTCAATCATCTGCTCCCAATCTAATCCGAGTGCTCTCCAAACTTGTGTGCACAATGAGGTGGAAATACTTTTGAGAATATGAGATTATTATATTTAAAAACTGCGAATAATGCATAACACCAAGCAGATCAACATAAGACTGCAAAGTTTTTATGTCAGCTTTTTCTTGATTTTAGCAATTGTTTCTGCTTTTGAGCTAAGTTACCTACACTTAAATAAACATCTGTCCTGGGCCCCTCCAGCGCCATTCCCGTGTCCCATCTTCTCTATTCCTCCTTCAGATTGGTCTCTTGTTTACCATGTATTTAATAATTTAGGATACCTAGAAGCTCCCGATCCAGTTCAGATCAAACCCAATGCATGCAAATTAAAACCGATGAGGTGTCCTGATTAACTCAGCTGCCTAATTTCCTATGGCAAAGGCTCAGGCGGATGCATGTGCGTGGGTCAGAAAAGCTCCGGGCTGGGCTCTTCTCGCTCTGTGGCCATACAGATGTTAAATCAGGGTCTCCAGACCACAGCACCACACAGTGCAGGAAATTTTGTAGATGATTTTTCAAATAAAATATCATTCTTAAGGGAACACCAGTAACTAGGATGCTGATCAAGAGGTTTGTAAAAAATAGTATCGCTTAGACTAGAGATGCACAAAAAAAGACAATTCAGTGGCTGAGTTACGAAGAACCAGCATTGACAGTACGGCTCGAGGGAAAAGAAACAAGCTCTTTGGGTAAGAAATACCTGAAGGAAAAAAAATTTAGATGGAATCACATTCATACATTAATTTTTAACACTTTTTTTTTACACTAGACTCCTAGCATAATTTATTCAACAAACTCACATAAAACCACCAGTATCCACATAGTTTATAAACCATATAATTTTTCAGAGCTGACAAAATCACAAACTACTCAATCTTCATTAATGTGCTTTATTGCGATGTCACCAGAAGCCCGCAATTAATTTATAGACTTGTAATTCACAGATTCCCGCCAGTTATGCTTTATGACGCACACGCTTCCAGACCCTGACCCCGCTTGCCGGCAGCTTTTCATTCCCTCCACCAGCACTGTTGCTCCTCTCCTCTCATTTCTCCCTTTTTTTTTTTAAATTGCTGGCATTTTTCTAGACTGCTAGAAAGCTTGATGCTTTCTTTTTTTATGGTTTATGTTCAGTATATGCATATCAGGGTGTTGAGTTTCATACAGAATAGATGTATTTAACAATTATAATGCACACACCAACACCCTTGCAATAGTGGGGTAGGTGTGTCCCCTATTTTTTTTAAGGATGCCATTAAAGTGAGTAATTTGCATAATTACTTTGGTGGATATTATGCAGTATTAAGCGCAGGTAAGACACCACAAATAAAGGACAACGTAACACCCTAAAGCAGACAGATGCAACACATTTAGACTGGAAATATGTATGCATATATATATATATAAAATGTCAAGCACTATAAATATACATTCTATAAATATTTTATACATCAATAAATGCCAAGGGCTGCCATATTTGCTCTCTATGTGTTTTTTCTCAGTACTTAATATTTTAAAAGCATGCGTATGTGAACAAGGCTGATGAGGTGGGTTGCAAAGGAAATAAAAATACATGCCATTTTCATGTTCCTTCTAATTATATTGTGGCAATATAAAAAGGCTTGAACAAACCGCAGACTTTTTTTTCCCCAAGAAACTTACAATGTTTCAGAGAATTATTTTTTCTTTTCTTTTTTCAGAAAACGTCTGTGAATTGTTGGAAAGTGAGAGTTTAGCGAGATTCTTCCAGAACAACCTTGCACTATACAATGCTTATATTGTACTCTGCCCTGGCTCTGGCTGAAAGCCTTACAATTCTGTCTTCAGACCAAAATAATTTCAAATAACATCTCAGCAGGTTATGCTTATTCAATATCAGGATGACAACACTTTTCTAAAAACTCATTTTCATTATTTCATGTCAACCTAGCCCTATCAAAATTACCTGGTCACAGACTGAGAATATTTTATGCTAGATACTGTACCAAAAAAAGGGAGGAAAACACCCTAGAAGGTTAATGGAGATCTATGGAAGATGTCCATGAGATTTTAACAGAATTTGTATCAGCAAGTAATATCAAAGTCCTCACTAAACATCTCTGGATAAAGGATGAGGACAGACCCCAGTGTGCAACCCTATTGACTCAGGAAGATTTTTAGTCATGTGAATGGTGTCACTTAAATGAAATACAAGATAGGAGCCATTTTGCAGCTAAGTAGTTTTGTATGAAAGCGTACACAAAAAGTTTAAAGTTCTCAGCGCTCCAATGAACGCACTTGGTGGGTGCTCAGTTACGGAGGTTGTCCCCCAGCAGACAGCACATCGGTACGTGGTATTGGAGGCTCCGAGATTCAAAATGCGATAACTTATCCGTGTGCCAGCAGATCCCCGACAGCTCGGGGAGAGGAAGAGTGTTTTGTTTTCTGCAGTGCAAGAAAAAAGCAAATCTGAAAATTGTATTTAATGTATATACTCCTGTAAAGATGACACTACAGCCCTGACCTTCACTTGCCCAAAGGTCCCTCAGATGAAGAACGTGCTCTAAAGTCTGTCCTGCTGGCAGGTCAGTACTGAAGCAGGTCGCTGTTCCGCAGGGGCTTCTAAATAACTCCTTGAAAGGCTGTGTGGGAATTCTGCGATGCCGCAGAAAGCAGGTGTGGGTCTGGGTTTCGGGTCTCAAACGCTGGCTTCGAACAAATGGGCTTTTGCCTTTAAGGACCACAGCAGGCTGTATTTATTACCAAAAATGTCAAAGATTTGTTGTAATGAGCCTGTAGCAGAGACTCGGGGACTAATCGAACACTTGCCAGCAGAAACAGCTAGTTTAGAGAGCTGTATGTTGGGATGACCTCCCTATTTCTAGAAATACCTTTTGCGAGATGACAGCTGATCCTGCCACAAGAGGAAGCAGTTTTAACTCGGAAAAATGTCAGCATTTCCTAATGCAAAGTGTCTCCTCTTTGCATGTTTGAATAAGAATGTGTTTCTACTGACCCAAGAAAGATAACTGCTGTCAGCAAGTGCCCAACCCTGTCAGCCTTCTGAATGGGAAGACTTTCAGTTGCATGTACTTAAAGGGTGGCTTTGGCATCTCATAGATTCAAATCCTTTTTTTTAAAAAAAAATCCCTTGTACTTTTCACTGCTAACTTGCACAAACCATGAATTTAAAATAAAGCTACACGGAGTGAATGTGCCAGGTTGTGCCTGCCTTCAGGGGAGTCAGCAAAATCTAACTCAAAGCCAGTGGAGTTCCTCCAGATCTAAAAATGACAAGAGAATTGGATTTTTATATGAATTTATATTTTTTTAAAATATATATGTGTGTGTGTATTTACTACTCTTCCCTGTTATATATGGTAATTCAGGAACTGTGTTGTTATTGCAAGAAGTTCAAGAATAAACTATGAATGGTGTTACAATGCATGGCTCTTTGGAAAGAGTATGAGGCATGTAAAACAAAGTCCGCTAATGGGTCTTCAAAAAAATAGTAGATTAAAATTACTATCTTTCTATCTCTTACCACAACTCTGCATCCTTGTCTTACTCTAAACTCCATGCCCGACAGGTAGAAAGACAATATGATCACAATACATGTCCCCTCAGACCAGCCTTGAAGAAATAAAAGAAAAATGAAGCTGTTATTCTATGTAAAACTTCATTCTTCACCTAAATAAAGGTATTACTTGTCTTATTTAATGATTTAGATTATTTTCATGCTTCTTTAGTTCTCAACGTGAAGGTCAGCTTATACCATTACTGCGGAACAGCAGAAGTTCATGGTTCCCAAGAGAAAAAGAACTAAGCCACCAAAAATTCAAATGATACATTATCGCAATCCCACGGGCATGGAAGAGGAGAAGATGCGGAGACAACTCCCCAGCTTGAGCAGGGCTTTTGAAGTCAAAGCCTTCTCACCTGAGACATGCATCTCACTTTGTACCAAATGTATTAGAAATGTATTTTAATCAGTCTGGATTAACCAAAATGTATCCTTGTCCCTCAGCGTAACTTGGAGCAGACTTTAACCTCCCAAAGTTGCGCATGGTTTCAAACGCATACAGACAGTAAAATACTAGGAGCTGAGCAGAGACTGGGGAGAAAAGGCAAAGAAAGCAGAAAATCCACTGGAGGGGGGAGGACAGAGAACAGTACTTGTTTCCCACTTCGCATTTTCTATGGTGAGCTATAGCCAACTGAAAAGCTGCTAATCCTTCCACTCTAGCACTATATAAATGAAAAATAATCAAAATAAGAGATTTCATAGTCATTGACTACATTACTAAACATAATTCTATTAATGAGTGCACTGATGACACGCTTAAGGAAAAAGACAATTTCAGTTTTATAAATAATGATGAACATTCTTCATCATTACATCCTGAAAATACAGTGAAAAGCAAAACTTAACATAGCTCCCACTTCTGTTTCCAAAGGTAGAAATCCTTCTGAAACACACGATGACCCATGCCGTACTTGAAGAGCTAAAAGTCTTGATCTCATCTAAATAAAAAGGTACTTTTTCCCCACGGATTTATAGGAGTCAGCCCCTCAGTCCAGTGCAGAGGAAAAGGAGACACTGTTTTTTGTAAGGAAAACTCATTACTGTCTCTGCATTGGTTCAAATCGCAGCTATTCTATGAAAATTCAAAGGGGATAAGATTACTTGTGAAGTTTTCAGAAGGGGTCAGAGCAGTAGGGAAGGACAGGTTCGATGCAGGATCGTACCTCAATGATAAGTGAGTATAAAAAGCCTGCTAAGAAAACTGGACTTCGTAAATCACAAATATTTCAATCACATGTTGGGAAACAAGTAAGAAATTCCCATCACAAAATAGGACTTCATAGACGTTGCCGCTTTGTGTCTTTTGCCTTTTTCCTAAAAACTAGTTTTAAAAACTTGCCAAGGGCATAATCTGTGTCTCAATAAAAAAAAAAACCTCTTGGGATTTTTGGGGGGAAGTTTGCACGGTCAGGTGGCTAATAACAACTCCCCCTTCATTGCCCTCCTGGTAGCCAGGGCCTATTAAGTTCAGCAAGGTTGATAACGACCCTGTGAAATCGCTGGGAGTTCCATCTGGCTGCTGCTGGGCTGCTGCAATGTCAGCACTGAGGAGCAGATGCAGCAGTTATATATGTTCATCCTCACAGAAAAAGCCTATACAGTTAAAAAGTATTGAAAACAGATCAATGGAAGGCAAGTTTTAAGGTCTGGGTAGGGAACGTGCGCAAATGCTCACCTACAAGTTTCTGTAGAGGACACTCTGTGTAATTTCCGTGAGCAGTATTGAATAAAACCTAGCCATCTTGTAGACCACCATATTCTACCACAGTGTAGAATATTTCAGGATTAATGTAAATGTCTGTAAATTTCTGAGTTTAAAAACAAATCGGGAGCATAAGTCTTTCAAATGGATCATAATACTAAAATGTTATTTTAACAATAATATTCTGGAGGACCTCCGAAATACAAGGGCTTCCTCACCACCAGTAGAGAAGTTAGGCATGGAGAATGGATTTTTCCCCATTAATACATTGTTTCATGCATGACCACCAAGTTAAAAACAACATAAAGATGAAATGAAGCATTCCTGCCCCTTGTAATAGGTAAAAAGTTGGTCCAGCTCCTGAATGGGTTTGCCTGGCTGAAGACCACAGAAGCAGGATGCTACTAAGTGTTCCTTTTATCTAATGCACCGATAACGGACAGCCTGGGAAGAGAAAACGAAGGTCACTGATATCTGTCAATTTATAACCACCTAAAGATTTTATTTTATTGCTGCCTTTATGACTTATAGTACAGACAACAGTTATTGACCACATACCATCTGCCCTGGGAACAAATGAGCATTTCATAATTGTGTATTGGGTCAAACTTTATCTTTAGATACGTTAACGTTATTTCTGTCAAGCCCTGTACAACAGGAACACATGCATCACAGAACAGCCTTTCCAAAGGCTAATATGATACTGACAATTAGCTAAATTTTGAGTAAAGAACATGAAAGAGAAAATTAGGTTGCAAGAAAGTTGCAGATAGAGCTGAATTATCTCCTTTTTTTTTTTTTTATAGTATTTTGCCTGTGTGAGTAAGGACAGACTAAATGGGTATTAAGTTAATGGGAACACAAAACTCTTGAAACATAATGTAAGGCCACGGCAACTTTCCAAGGTCTCAGAAGGCATACTCGGTGTTTTTTCTTTCTTTCCCTTCATAAAAACATTAAGATACTGTCAGTTAACTCAAGATAAGTACTTATAGGCACCAACATTCACCTCATCAAGAAAACCCAAGAAAAAACAAAAATGCAAGATTATTCTACAACCATTCCTCCTGCGCATTTGTGCAAGAGGCAGTATTTGTGGTTAGACAGAAAAATAACTGTTGTGCCTGGATGCCGCACGATCTCTCTCCTGTTCCCCACGGTACGTTAAGGACCAGCAAAGGATCTTTTCCAGAGCTCTTTGCTGAGATTTGGGCTGACACCGGCATGCACCATGCCATCAGACTTGATAATTGCAAGTATAATGCATTTCATTTTGGGATCTCAAAGCAATATGTAGACATTAAATAATTCACAAGCATTTTACAGATAGATACACACATATAGAGTAAATGACTTGCTCAAGGTCATGTAACATATCAGTGACAGATAATTAAAAGCCAGTCTAATTAATAGATGTCCCTGCGAGATTTCTGTATATCTAAGACTCCCTTCCCTCTCTAGCTGGAAAAGACAGCCGCCTCTTCACAGTACGGATTTCCCAGGTTTACTTTTGGATTTTCTCTCTCAAAATCCTATTCAGGATCTGCACATCTTTGCCCTGATTGCCTCCAGTAAAGCCCCACCAGCTGCAGGTTGCCATCACTGGAGCAGGAGCCCGGTTTCTACGCGAGCCCCACATTGGGCAGTGGGGACCAGCTCTCGTTTGCGAGTGGGTCAGTTAATGAGCCAGCACCACCCCGCTCCACACAGCTCTCCTCTTCCCCCAGCACTCCTCATTAAGGTTAAAAGCAACCACTGTAACCTCATCAAAAAGAAAATTGGAAAGGCTGCAAACAGATAAAAATACAGTAGAAGCACCAGGAACACTGTATGAGTTTATTACCCTCTCTGTAGCAGTCCTCATCTCTAATAAGGGCTTTTTTGTCGCTGTTACTCACAATTTCGTTCCCTCTTCCACTTTTGCAACGCAGCGTTAGTGCGGAAGGACGTTCCGTGGCTTTCCCCACAGGGAAGGAGGGAAGGTGATGGTGCAGCCAGGGACAAGACACTGCCACAGCTCCCCTGCCATTATCCTCCACTTCTCATCAGTGTTTCCTTAGTTTTTTCCCTGATATCCAAGGGCTGCAAAGCCCATAGCAACAGGCTGGGGAAATGAGACTCCAGTGAGATAAAAAGTGCACAGGGAAGGGGGGGAACTCCAAAAGTACAACTAATTGGGAGTTGCTCACAGGAGGTGCCTTTAGAAACTTATCCTGGCTGATGCCTTGTTTTTAATTCAGTAGCAAAACTTCCAAATAAAACTGTCAAGAATTAAAGGCGCATAGACAGTAGCTCACTGGATCCACTCCGTGACTCAGCCAGGTCCACACACACGGGCAGCACATGGATCTGTGCTTGCTCAGGCTCATCATCACACCTCAAAAGAACAAGAAAACCACTCTTTTACCTTGAGAGCCTCCACCATGCTTGGAAGTATTTAAAAAAAAAGAAGAAAAAAATTTAAAAAAAAAGTATGTCAGCCCCTCTGTATTTTCCTTTCTTTAATTTCATTCTGTTAGTCATCAAACTACTATCTTGTAAAGAAAAAAAAAAAAATCACCATTTGACCGCATTTCAATAACCTTCACAAAAGTATGCACTCTGGTTTCTGGAACAACCCAAAATGTACATTAAACTGTTAATCCACTTGAATCTCCCTGTGTGTTGCCTGCCTGGAGGAAGTCCAATACTAAAGACTGGCAATAGTTTGTCACTCTGCAAGAGGGGAATATTGAGAAGATGTGCTGGAAAGGTACTTATTTTTGAGCTATTTATTTGTATGGCCTCAATCTTCATTTTATCACACTGTCTTAAAAGAAAGGGAAATGAGAAACTGAGGAGCAAATACATAAGACAGAATATATAGTACAGCAGTATATATAATATTGGACATGTTACTGCCTTCTGTTATGATGCTTACTATACTTCCAGCCCCCTTGATGTACCTGGCAAGTTAATGGGTGGATTCTCATGTTGTTTATTCAGGCTAGTACATCAACTTTTAAATTATCCCATTCAAACAAAATCATTAACATGAACTGAGGACAGATGCTCAGAATGAGTATCTTGGAAAAGAAAGATTTGAGCTGTGCATGAAAGGCTTTACAAACTAAGCTGCGTAGAACACAGAGAATGAAGAAGTTACTGCCACAAAGTAATAAAAACTTCCAATTCAGTTTTAAAAACCCAGAAACATTCACGAGGAATTGCTGGCTTCCGAGTTACCACAGCCTGCAGGTAAAGCACAGGATAGCAGCAGTCTGCAGGGTGCGATGCCGGAGTTCTCCCAGTCCCCCTTTACCTGTCTCCTAGCCAGTGCTCATCACCTTTGAAGAGGAACACCTCCTCATCCCAGCCAGGCGAACAAAGCCCTTTTTAAACTGACAATATGAGTTTTATCCCCCCTGCTCCCATAATTAAGAAGAGTCGGGAACTGCAGGGTGACAGCTGACGGGAACTGTGGTGGTCACTGCCAGGTTATCACGCTCAGAAATCAAACAAAAATATACTCCGCTCTACATTAGACCAACACCAGCTCTCGTTTTAGATGTCAGGCCAGTTAGTGGATGCGTAGCTGTCTGTCCATACTAACCTTTAAATAAATAAAAAGTCATTTCATCTTCCTTGTAGAGATCAGGCTAACAGCTAGCAAATGCTAGGTCTTAATGAAAGCATCTAAAAGCTCCATTTAGTTTAAAAACTAAAAGCATACACCAGGCAGATTTATTTTGGTTTATTTGGTTAACAACCCTACCTGCCAACCGAGCACAAAAATATGAGCAAAGGCAGAATATGAATTATGAAAAAGACGGCCGGCATGAACCTCCCTCTCCACCAGGCTGACCTTTGTTCTCGGCACTAAAAGTGAAGTGCAGGTAGATGAAAGGGACTCGAAGCAGCCCTTGCAGCTACAGGCTCTCCATTACACGACCCCCTTCCGCTCTGGGCGAGGCAGTTGCATTTTGATCAAAGAAAAAGGAATCAACAAGCTCTAATTCGATTAGCAAGCAAAAACGTCAAACGATTTTTAAGTAATCCAAGGTCACCGAGAATAAAAGTGACTGAGGTGTACACACACTGTTCACCAAAATATAAATCAGACAGCCATTCTCTTGATAGCAGCTAAGTCGCCTACTCCAGGAACCAAAAGCATAACTGTTTTCCATTAATTCACCCAAAAGGCAGGACTAAAGCAGCCGACAGCTCTTGTACCACACGGCGAGGATGAAATGGGGTGAAGAACCTCCTGTCCTGCAGGCATTGCCATACAGACCTTGCTACAACCCTCTTTCCCCAGATTCCCTGTGTGCAACCATCAAAAGAGAAGAAGAACATGCAGATTGCTTCAGCAAAGCAGGAAGAAGGGCAGGATGAAGCCCATGTGCCTCCCGCTGCCCAGCCCTGCACCCCAACGGAGGATGCTGCCTCCTGAAACCCACTTGAACAGCTCAGAGAACAACCAGAAAAGTGGAATAAATGAAAACCGAGAAAGATCTAGGTTTCAGAAAACACCATGCTTCGTTCAATTGCTTCCCCAGGACAAGACATATTAACTTTAAGAAACTAATATAAACAGACTAAAGGAACATGTATTCTGTGTGTGCATAATGTCCTTTAGTGCGCTGCTTCTGAATCTCAACGTTAATATACCACAAGCTGCACAAATGTAGCCTGAATGGATCGAGCGAGTTGAATTACTGTCAGCAGTGTCATAGGCAGTTCAGTTCTTCCAACTGCCTTAACCTTTGATGAAAAAGTAATAATAGTTTAATTGCTATGACACATTTCGCCCGTAGACATTAATGGGTTTGCAATACCCAAGTGAAGGAGATTGACACCTCACTGTCATTTTACCAATGGGAAAGTGAGAGCACGTGGATCAGGCTTAGGAGATCAGGAGGGTATGTTACAATGATCTAGTCCAACCTAACGTATAAATCGGAATAGGACTTCCCTGAATTAATCACTTTTTGAATTACTGTGTATATTTTAGGGAACTCATTCATTTTCTCCTAGTGATACAAAATACACCACAGCCCTTGGTACACTGCTTTACTGATTAATTATTCTCATTTAAGAAAAAGTATTATCTTACTTCCAGTCTACACTTGTCCCTTTTTCAACAGTGGATGTTCTTCATATCTATGTCAGGTAGACTGTAAGGCTCCATTATTATATTTCTGTTCTTTCCACTGATAGCTACAAACCATGATCAAACCACTCTGTAACCTTCTCTGACAAATTAAATAAATAAAAGGGGCTCTTTCATCTTAAGTATCTTTTCCAATTCTTTAACCAATGTCATGGTTCACCCTGGATGCCTTTATTGCTTCTTTAATTTTCTTCTTGAACTACAGATGCAACTCTTCAGCAGGGTTTTCCCCAGTGCCAGGTACAGAGGTGCTAGGCTTATCCAAGGGTCCCATTTTAATAAATCCCCAAAATCACATCAACAGTTTTGGCTGCTGCATTGGGCTGGGTGTGATGTTCAGCTGCTCGGCAGCCTTGACCCTCAAAGACTTTCCCAGTCTGTATTTTCCAGCAAAGCCTGCAGTCTGTACAGCTGGCTTCTACTCCAGACAACACAACCACATGAACAGCATTTACTTGTGCTGAGCTCCCCTAATTACCTGACGATTGGATCAATCAGTGACATGTTTTCTTCATTAATTCCTGCTCTCACAAAACAACGTATCTGTGCTTGTGTTATCTATGAACTGTGTCAATGCTTTGTTTTCTTTCAGGTCACGGGTCAAAATGTTAGAAAAATATTTTATCCGACACAGAGCCCACAGCCCCCGAGACATCCCCTTGGCCTTTTCAAACCTCAGCGCACAAGTAACTCCCCTCCGGTCCTCCACGATTACCCACTATTTCAAGAATTACTGAAAAAAGGAACATTTATAATTTAGACATTTCTTCAACCAGTTCTTTTGAAGTTCTTGAATACAATATATTTAGACAGGCTAATTTGAAATCAGACATTTAAAGACGTCTATTTTAGGTGGTACTTTTAGAATTTCCTGATGTACCGTTTAACTCTTACTGAAGCTCCCTTGATGCCGTGCTATGCTCTGGATACATCACCCACCTTCTCTGATCACGCGGAATATCTGCATATCCACAGCTTTACTGAAAATCCTACTGTGTGTAACCGTACAGCCCAGCAAAACACGGATCTGTGCAAAATACTGGAGCTGTCGGACCACAACCCCTTGAAACGGGGCCGAGGTCCAGGCTAATTAGTCCTGCTGCGAGGCCCAGTTTGGGCAGGAGACTGAGCCAGGAACAGCGTACTGGCCCCGTGGTCCTCGCCAGACACGGCAGCTCGCTCGGGTCTGGTACGTCTCGATGATACTCCAGTAACGCTCAGCCCGCAGCTCAAGGTGTTCTCCAGCTTGCAGAAGAAATCTGCTAAACCTGCTCTCCCACTGTGAGACAGTGGCTTTCTATTGAAGCTATGCTTCTTTCCAAAGTCCCTGATTATCATTTGCATTTTCCTTCTGACGGGCCTCTGAATTTTCTTTAATTTCATGAATTTGAAGCCTTTTAAGCATCGAGTGTGTATCCTGTATCTATGGGATTTACTGTCCACATACAGCTTTCAGAGCTAATATATTTTTAAGTTAGGGAAGGGATTAGCTCTTTGCTGGCCCTGGATGAGTGCAGGATCGAGAACTTCACCATGACCTTTCCTAAGCGGCTCAGAAAAAGTAGCAGAAGTAGTGATATCCTCCAATCGCCTTTTGAGAACTATCAAAACAGCAGCGCAGGGGCAGAGAGGGGCTTCTTAAATCTGCCCCATCTCCTCCGCCGGGCTGAGCTCATGCTGGGAGCAGTAAGGGTGAGCATCTCCATTCCCCTACTCCCCGATCTCCGCAGTCACAACCATCTGGGACAAGGCTGGCACAGCTTGGAGGGAACGAGGCAGAGGGGGAACCGAAATGTTCCTCCAGCGATGTCCAGTTGCCTCGCCATCCTTCCTTTGGAGCACATTACAGAACTACAGCCCATGCCCCAGTGTTGGGATTGCAAGTTAACGAGCGGCACTTGGCATGAAGTGCCCGAACACTGGTGTATTTTCCAGCCATGTGTCCTCTCCCAAAACGAGCTGGTGTCAAAACACACAGGTGCATGAGGTATTCGAAAAACACAGAAGAAAGCTCAGATGAATACAAGCCTACTGCATAAGTAAAGCATTAAAACAACAATAAAATTAAAATACAACCCTTTGGTTTTACGGCAAGGTCAATAGATTACTTCTTGCCCAGTTCAAGTCAGGTATATAGAAGTGTATGCAAGCGTGTATGAGTTTTTACAGATGAAACCACTCTTCAAATACATGCATGTATACACATGAGTATGTATTTCCCCCAGCTCACAGTCTTATTTATATTCTAGATACTATTTATGTAAAACCAAAAGTGACTCTTCAAAAATATGGCTGCTCATTTCATTATCACTACTGCCCCATATTTTCCCCACAGTTATCTCAGTTACCCATGTTTTCCTATGTGACCCACCCTCAATACGCTATAGGACAGAGATATCACTATACACAATAATACGTTGTGTCACACAGCTTTCACGTCTCTGTAACAATCACAGTCTAGCATCTCTAAAATGTTTTCAAATTTTATCTCACTGTCCTTGGCTATTTTGACCCCTTATTTTCTCCTAATATAATCTCTGCAATTTTCAGCATATGATTCCATCAGGAAATAATATTAGTTAATTACAGCTTATCGCATTTGAAACTTGGTCTTTTATTGTGAGTCTAAAAGCTCTCAGTGCACCACGGAGCTATGGGAAGTCCTTGTATTTACCAGGTAAGCTAAGCTTTGTCTCCACATGTAAAACCAGCTTGCAGCTGAGCCTGCTTCTACAGGTGAGGTGCCAGAAGAAGCGTTCAAGTTAACACGAGCAGAACCGGGCATCCTGCAACCTCGAGCTGTCCTCCGAGCAGCTGCTGGGTCACCAGCGGGTGATGGATCTTCACGGAGGTCACCCACGACACCCCAGAGAAAGGTAACGGAGCACACGGATCCTGCACCCCACAGACATCCTCCACCTCTGCCAGGAGGGTGCTAAGCCACTCGTAGGGCTTCAGTTCTATTAATGTCACTGAAGTAAGTCATCTGATTAAAGTTAAGCAAGTGTTTAGCTGAATTAGGGTCACATTGCCAAATTTCAGTCTCTATCAGCAACTCTTCCCTGAATTACTAAATCAATGCTCTATCACGCTAGTGGTAGACGGCCCTGGACTGCTGGGAATGCTGTCTCTTCTTAATTAAAAATTAAAACTGAAGCCTTCACCATTACTGGTGGTGATTAAAGTACCTGCAGCACCTTTTTTCACAAGGGCAGCCTTACCTTTAAAATCCTGAACGACTATCAGCAGGAGGAATTAAACTTGCCCACATATATGTCTCATTTCTTCAGATACAGTATTTACAAGCATTGGTGCACGTTGTAATACCATTTTTACAGCTCTTGTATTCTCAGCCGTGTACAGAAGAAATAAAAGCTATAATCTATAACCCTAAGGTCTTACTGGTATGATCCCAAACCTGCAGGCTCCAATTGTATTACTAGGATTAGTGTTTACTGCTTTAAGTAATGCTCTTGACCCCTGTTTAATAATAGATATTTCATCTCCTCTGTTCAAACAGCCCACTAATTCATGGACTCTGGGTAAAATTCACCTTCACACACAAAGCACAACTGTTTCCTCGAGGGTTTGTACAGAATCTAAGACGGACACACAGGCTCTCTGCCAAGCAACGGATTTCATCCAAAGAGCATCTTTTTGAAGAACCCGTTAATTATTTTCACAGGAAAAGGCTACCTTTAAAATAGGACTGGAAGGAGGGCCTGGGTTGCTTCTCCCACCCGCCCCGTGATTGCTCACACCTTAATTTATGCACAAGACAAAATTTTCATCTACTTTAAGTGCTCAGCTGCTGAGATGTGATACTAATCACTCTGACAGCTGTCACTCCTCCCATCACCACTTAACACATTTAGCTGTTGAAGGGAAAACCAGGCTAGCACACAAATAAAAAGGCTTATTCTGCAACAAAGAGTTTAAAGATTTGCCCCTGGCAAGTCTCAGGAAAATTACAGTTTTAAAAGTGTAGATAAGAAAAAAAAAGGCTGAAAAAGCTGATGGAAATATTAGTAAAAACCAGCTTGGGTTTTAAGAAATTATATGTATCAATCAAAATCCACTGCACTTCAGAAGACACGAGGAACACAATTTATCAATTTGTGAAATGCGTTTTCATCCTTACTCAAGTGTTTCATTTATTAAGGTAGGAAAACATACTCACACAACTAAGAACATGTATGCAACTCTCCTACCACAGGGACTACCTTGCTGAAGTCCAGTTACTCCCTGAAATACCTTGCTGAATCCCATCGCAATGCGATACTTGGCACAGAGCAAACAGAACATAAAACCATTGCTTCTGCTGGGTGGGACCAGGCAATGGTCAATGGGGGGGGGGATAAATTCACACAAAGAAAGCAAATCATTGCCAAAAGAGAGAGACTGTTTCCTACAATTAACACAAAAACGGCACAATTCCAGCTGTGCATCCAGATAGGACTCACCAGGGCAAACCCACTTAGTAGACATTGTGGGTTTATTTGTATTCTTCCTTTTTATATTCCTTTTTTTCCCTTTTTTTTTTATTATTGGGAGATATTGCAAATATACACTCCTGTGTGTTCACTTTCTGCCTACTAAGAAAATGAACCTCTACTGAAAAGTCATCCTCAGCATCACTTTTCTTGAATACGTACTGAAAATGAAGCAAAAGCTTTGAAGTTGAGATAAACCTACTTTAATACTACTCCTGAAAGCATGACTCAGCTCACCATTTAAGCCATGGCTCCGTTTCCTCTGGTAGATAACATAATAGCACCTGGAATGGGGAAATTTTCAACATGGTTTTGTAAAATAGTACACAGCTAATTGTTTTGTCTGTTGCACTCTGCCATTTAATAGGTGTTTAATACCCAAGAAAAAATCACTATTCACTTTCCCAGAGGTGACAGAGCTTCTGGGAAAATTATGTATCTTCTCAGGACAAAACACACGTACACACAGAGAAAATATGACCCCTGCATTTTCTCCTGTCTGAAGTTAACAAAACAAGATCTCCAGTGTTTCCTAACAAATACCTTTTAGGGCCTTAATGCAGAGTTAAAAACCAGGTTTGAAAGAACCCTGTATATAAGTTTGTGTTCTTTTCTCTACTTTATTAAATGAACCCTCTCTTAGTTCTCTTTTTTCCTGTCATTTCCTAAGTCTTCATTTTGTTTTTTCCTTTTTTTTTTTAAAAGGAAGAGAAACCTTTTAAAAGAACATATAGAGTATCAGAAAACATGTTGAAGGCCAAAAACCTTTGCCAAAAAAACCCCCAAACCTTGAGACGCTTTTTTCATTGAAAATTAAAAGCTGAGATGAAGGAAAATGGAAAACCTCTGACATTACACACAAAGCTTTACAGGTGTCTCAGGGAATTTGCCATTTGTCTGGAAAATTCTGACGGCCAACATCCAGCTGGGAAAAACGAACAGATTGGGTTAGAAGACGAGCAGACATAAGCTTGTGTCCAAACCTCAGGCTGCGCTTCTTCTGAGGCTTTAATGAAGTTTGAAAAATATTTCATTTTTGATTGGCAGCCATGAATATTTGCTGTACGATGACTGCAATGCTCTCTGTTCTGCATCTGAAGTATTTTGTTCTAGCAGATGTTAACTTTAATTTTTAAATATCTTCTGAATGACTTACTGTATTGGAATTGGGAACCCTTTTAAAAAAACCCCACCCCCCAAAAAACGTAATACCCCCCAATAATAGTAATAAAAACCCACACCAAAGGAACAGCAGCACAGCAATTCTTCCAAGCCTACAGGTTGCTTTTGCCTGAGCAAAGCCTCCAGCCCCGGGGCGGGCTGCGCCCGATGCCCCGAGCTCATACCGAGCATCGGCTCCACTCTCCCGTGACTTTAATGATTTATATTTCCTTCTGCTGATGGATCTCAATAACATCTTTGCCATTTTACTCTATCAAAAAGCTAAAATGATGGCCTCAAGGATTTTCCTATTATAGTCACATGTACTCTGTAGCTTGGTTCATTGCCTCCAGACTTATTTCACATTTGTCTATATTACACTGTATGTTTTCATGCAATTTTCCCGATAACCATGAAGCCTAAAACCTTCTAAATGTGGTTGCATTATTTCTCATTAAACACAAAATTGGAATTGATGACACAGCAGGTTCCAAACTGGAGTGGAGAACATTGCAAGCTACAAAAGTCTTCTGGATGTACGCAAGACCCTAATTTTGTCTCATTAGTCCAAATTTGATATAATCAAATGTTTAATTACTTCTCTTTCCATCCATTTTATTGAGGATATGCAATTATCTATATGTGTTGAATTTATACATACAAATTCCCAAGTAAATGACTCACTTTCATGAACTTTTCATGTAGAATTACTATTTACAGTTTCCAGTATGCTCTGTTTTATACACAATGTCCAATTCTACCAAGTGTCATGGTTTAACCCCAGCCAGCAGCTAAGCACCACACAGCCACTCACTCACTCCCCCCCACCCAGTGGGATGGGGGAGAGAATAAAACTCATGGGTTGAGATAAGAACAGTTCAATAGGACAGAAAGGAAGAAAATAATAATGATAATAGTAACAATAATGAAGTGAACAATAGTAATAATAAAATGATTGGAATATACAAGTGATGCACAATGCAATTGCTCACCACTCGCTGACTGATGCCCAGTTAGTCCCCAAGCAGCGATCCCCCCAGCCCCACTACCCCCAGTTCATATACTGGGCATGATGCCATATGGCATGGAATACCCCTGTGGCCAGTTTGGGTCACTGCCCTGGCTGTGTCCCCTCCCAACTTGTTGTGCCCCTCCAGCCTTCTCGTTGGCTGGGCATGAGAAACCGAAAAATCCTTGACTTAGTATAAACACTATTTCACAACAACTGAAAACATCAGTGCGTTGTTAACATTCTTCTCATACTGAACCCAAAACACAGCGCTGTACAGCTACTAGGAAGACAATTAACTCTATCCCAGCCAAAACGAGCACACCATGACTTAGTATCACAACTCTGAACCTAATCTCAAAAATTTACTCCCTTGTAAATGGGTTTGAAAGACTTATGACATCCACTGCCTTGCTCTGGTCTACCAAAAAGGAATCTAATAAGAAACCAACAGGTTACTAGACACTACCAGAGCTAACTTCTCAACTTGACTAGAACCAGTCAATACATGTTTTGTCACTATAACTTACACCGTTTTATTATTGAAATGTTAGCAATACATACGTATAAATAAAAAACTTTCATTTTTATATATGGAAATATTTATTTAGAATCATAGCTGATGCTACCCAAGAAATTCTGTAGCCTAAGCAGCACTTTGACAGCCAATTTCCAACCACTCGCACCCAATTTAATACCCCCCTGAAAATTCAAGGTGGCATACAACCATGCGGAGCAGCTGAACCAAGCCTCTCGGGGAACACTTGCAGTGACACATACCCTTGGTGACAGTGCTCTATTTATTCTGCTCAGGGGATAAAACTGATCTGCCTTAAATTAACAAAGTTGTCCCCCTGCATTTTTTATGTTAGATTTGCAAACACACATCGCCTTCCAGATTTTTTTTTCTTAAGAATACACCAAAAAATGCTACTGGAAATGCCATAAGATACCCTTCCCTCCTAGCTCACTTGAGCATTTGCCCTCATTATTAGGCAAGAACTATATGGTCCCTAATTTTCAATTTAACCCCTGTATCTGCCCATCCCAAGTAGGAACGTTGAGACGGTAGATAAGACTGCCTGTCCTAATCAGACTACACAGACTACTTCAATTAGACAGGAAAAATACTGGGAATATTTCACTCTCGCTATTCCTTCAAGCAGAAGAGGAGAAAGACATGGAGAAACTCCTTTGCCTTCTTTCTACCCAGGGAATTTCATGTAAAATATTAATACTTATTTGACTTTAATTGTATTTGCATAGATTCAGGAAATAAGGTAGAAGAAAAAAAAAAAGAAACACCAACTTGATCAAATATTTGCCCAGGAAAATGTGGTTTAGGCAATCACTAAGAGACATCTACCATCTGATCCTCATCCACTGGAACAGCAAATATTCTGCACTCATGCTGCTTGAAAAATTTCTTTCAACGCTAGTAGACTGCAACGACTAACAGATACAACACTAGAGACTACTGCGTATACTTTTGTATTTCTGGAAAACCCATATTTTAATAATCACTTGTACGTTTTCCCTAACGTATATCTCATTCAACTTACTCCTCACCCTGTAACTTCAATCACCAGATAACACAATTTCTCTTGGGGTGTGCAGAATAACCGCCAGGCACAGCGGCTGCGGCATGTTTGACCACGAGCAGGTCAGCATCCCTCGAGTCAGAGGGAATACATGACCGTTAATACATAATTTGCCTTTGAAGATCTCAGAGAAGCACACGCAGCATTTTCAGAGTGCAAACATTCAAATGTGTTTATTTTTCCGACAAAGAAATGCTGAGTCTTAAATACCCCACAGCCAACGGCGAGGCAATCTCTCGCCTCTTCCAGCTCTCCGCTTAACACGCCGACTTGGGGAGTTCCTAATCTGGTGTATCCTTAAGCAGATGGCAACACTCCACCCTACCCACTGTGCAAGACTTGCTTTCATGAATGACAGTTTTACAAAACGATTTCATTTGCATACATCACACCAATTTCTCAAATGATACTAAACATGAAATCCAAAAAGTAAATATCCATCTTCAGTTACAGCCTCTTAAGGGAAGGACAACATGCACATTTCCACAGGGATGGTCCTTCGGGCGTGGGAAATTGCAGCAGAAAAAAGAAAGCGCGTGGGCTGTAGGATAAGAATCTTTTCTTGTAGAGGACAATGGGAGCAAAGATTCCTAAATTTTTAACACCTGTGGGAAAGTTTGATATTGAACTGCTGACACCTTTTTCAGGCTATTTCATAAGTATAAATCATTATACTGAAGATGGAAAACCTAGAACAAACTTCAGGTGAATGAAGAGATTCAAAACCCTTTTCAGTATTTGTGACAACTTCAAAATTTAATGTCAGCCAGGAATTCACAGGCAATTTTTTTTTTCCTGGTTGACATCCATCAGCAAGCATGCTCACCCCTAGGTAGCAAAATATTCAGATTAAGTTTAAGAATCCACCTTTTAAACTCATGGGTATGTATTTAGGTATTTTGGCATACTTAGCAACCTATACTACCGTTAATTTTTGAGGGCCTTTCATAACCACAATTATTGTGATGATTTTTTTAGGGGGTGTCCAGCTGTCTTTGCTCCATCAAATGAATAGTACAGATCCATTCAATGTCATCTCTAACAGATAGGCAAAAAAAAAAGCATTGGGGAACCTTGCAAACCCACAGATCAGTCATCTTTGAGATTTTCAAGATACAAGAAAGAAAGAAGCCATTTATACCTTTCTGCTAGCAAGCAAAAGGTTAGGGTTTGACCTTTAGGAAGTCACTGTTTCCATCAAACAGAAGCTGTATTTACAGTGGCTGGAAGACCACCGAGAACCACGACTCTGATTCACTAACAGTTTGTAAGCTGCAAGGAGACAAAAGCCGTAACCTGCCGGGCTGAAAAACCCTGACATGACATTTAACTGCTGCGTGGCTGGGATCTGCGGGAGAGGCAGCATCCCCTCGCGGCAGGTACTACCGCCG
Organism: Haliaeetus leucocephalus; assembly: GCF_000737465.1. NCBI lineage: Eukaryota > Metazoa > Chordata > Aves > Accipitriformes > Accipitridae > Haliaeetus > Haliaeetus leucocephalus. Next base: position 3,065,423 of record NW_010973302.1, on the reverse strand, counting down.
CTCGTGGAAATCCCACATTTATTTGGGAGCGTGAACGCAGCGTGCAACACAAGAGCAGCCTGCATGGCCTCAGGTTAATTAGCTTCTCCACATTTCCCCTGCCTATTTTAGGAAAGGTATTATACAGTTCGCTGCTGTTAACAGATCTGTAACCCTGCAAGAAGCGCTTAAATACTTTACCACTGAAGTTAAAATTGGAGACCTGAACCTCAGCCAGCGCGGTTCCTCCTGAGCTGAGCTGGGGGAAGCCGGCTGCTCTCCGACGTCCGAGCCCGCAGTAGCTAATGGTCACATCCAACCTGCCATCCATCACCCAGGACACGACGCCTTTTGCTCTGCCCGCCGGGTTTTCTCAGCGTTCAGCCGCAGCAGTCCCGCTGCAGAACTCTCGGATAAATTTAACCAAAGGTTCAGAATCCAAAGTACAGTTTAAATCTTGCCCGTCTCGATGCGCGTTTCAACACGCTTGTTGCAATTACTGGGGAATCCATAGTTTTGCTTTTCTGAACTCCACTTTATCGGGCATTTGTTACTTCAGTTTGTACATATTGATTATTTCTTTTTATAAAGTGATTTCAAAATGCATGTTGTGACAGTGCTATAAAATCAAAGCACCATATTATTGTTGTTAATGCCTGCAGTCCAAGAAAATAGGCAGAACCCTAATATTTTCTACTTCAATACCTTGCAGTCTTAAATACAGTACAGATCAAAAAGCTATGTGTACTGGAGAACTAACTCTTTCCAGTCCCAGCCTAACAGAGTGTTAGCTTAAAAATACATCTAGTGGGTTCTAGATCTAGAAAACTGAAGCTTTCCATTAGGACATCACTGTGTGGGAAAATAATTCCAGAGGCCTGAAAGAGCAGGACTATTGCTAGAATAATGAGAAACATGTCTGCCCTGATCTCAAAAGTGTCATAGGTCTTTTTTCCTACTGCTGTGTATTGAGCAGCCTTCCCAACAACTCTGTTACTAAAAAGTTTTAGCAGCCCTAAGCCCAGTTCAGCAATATTATTCCATTCTTCTTCTAATTTTGCCCATGTACCCTGCCTTCATTGTCTCGTTCAATGGAGCTACTCACATAGCATTGGGACACTTCTTAGTGTGAGTATATGGCTCAACCTGGCTATTAATTTGAAAGAAGCTTGCACATTAATTTATTATATTAATACTTTGCACTTATATGGCACTTTTACATTTAAGAATCACAAAGTACTTTACAAAAAAACCTAATAAATTAAATCTCACCATTCTCCTCTGAGATGGCTACTATTAATCACATTACACACGGTGGGGGAAAAAACCTTACAAAAATGCTAAATGAGTTACCCAAGGTTGGATAAGAAGTCAAGAAGAAGAGCTCAAAACGAAAAAGATTTTAGCTCATGCTTTTGACAATTCCTCTCAAAAGTAACGAGTACAGCCCAGAGAACCCAAAACACGTGGGACTGAATCCTGCAACTCTAATGAATCAGCTGGGAATTTCCCTACATACAACTGCACCTACAAGATCAGCTAAAGTTTCACTAAGGTCAGGATTGGTATTTCCTTAAGGACCGTGCACAGCCCAAAGAAAGAAACAAGTGGATTTTGAGTTATAGCCAAAAGACGGGATCCACGTTAGTGGGAGCTGAACTGCATAGCTAAAATTAACAGTTCTGGGGTAAAAACCCAACGATAGGTGTGCTGATCCAAACACTACCGTCATCTAGGAGTCAATGTCATGTTCTATGCTAATGGAAGTTTTTCTTAATTAAATATGTGGTATGTGTCCCATAGACATATAATGAGCATGTGAAAATCCACCTAACTCTCCTGCAGCAACTTCAGATTTTAGTAACTTCAAGATCTTGTGTGTGTAATTTATATATATATATAAAATAAATGCACACACAAATCTCCCAAATACACCTACAATTAAGCATCCTTCCGACCATATGCTTTGCTTGAGCTTAGTAATTCTAATAAGTAGATGCTGGGACTAAATGCAGAAAGTTTGTTCCATATTTATTTTTTTTAATTAAAAAAAAGCAAAAATGAACAAAAAAACAGCTTTCTGTGATTAAAATGTTATTAATATTTTTGCAAGAGCAGTTCTCTCTTGTAAGGCTTCCTGCCCATCTTTAAAGATTTGAGGGGGCCAGGGCAGCACTCAGTTTTAATGAGGCGATACTCCCTTATACACTGGAAATACATAAGTTGTTAACAGAAAACAATTTTAAAATGTTGATAAAGACGAGGGTCATTGATAAAACCGGCAAGTAAACTCCAAGGTAAAAATCCTCCGATTTAAACGCCAACTAAACAATTCAACTAAAATAATATAATTTGGTCTACCATACTTCATGTATAACGAAGAGAGAAAGAGAAAAAAAATCCATAATCCAAATATTTTGATGGCCAGTCTTACTTCAAAGAAAAAACACAACACATTATGCAAATAATAAGTCTAAGAGTAAGATGAAACCTGTAATTTGGGACACAACAGAAGAAAAGTAAGAGTCGGTTACCTGAAATCTGCAATTGTTCGGACCAATTTACCTCATACAGTTTTTCATCAGGCTAAGTATTATAATCCCCCACAGGATCCACAGAAAGCTACCAGGGAAGCCAGAAATTACTAGAAACATATGCTGCAAGCTGTAAACAGACTGCTCTTCACAGTGAAGAAGCAGTTAACCTCTACCCTTTACCCCAAAATGCCCCATTCAGTCAATCAAACTTTTAATAAAAACAGCCTTTCATCCAATTTTTCTAGAAGTTGGATAATCCCACTGCTTGGAAAGAAATCAGCCAAAGGTGTTTCTCAGTTAACCAGAAATGCTGATGAAATTTCAGAGTGACACTGTTCATTCAATTCCCTTTACGACTGCCACCAGGGACCCCAAGCTCTGCTGGTGGCATCGCTCAGCAGAGCCCAGGCAGCCCCCAGGCACGAATCGCCGGTTCTTCACACCAATGAAACAGCACTGGACTGCTCTGGATTAAGCTCCTGTTTACCTCCCACAGGACACAGCATCAGAACAGCACTAAACCCCAAAAAACCGCGCTGCACTTCTGGTTTTCCCATCTGATAAACAGAAAAACAAATTTTTCTATTCATTAGTGTGTGCATGCAAATATTTTGAAAATACTCCAGTATTTGGAGTACCTATTAAACAAATTCTCCTCTCAGAAGGAAGACACAGAGAGACAATACATCCCAGAGCTTGCAGCAAGACAGATGTTTGCAGATCCTGAGCCCAATTTTGTTCCTGCTACTGTCAAACCAAAGACACATCATTTGGTGCAGGACCAGCTTCACGCCTTGCTGTGTGCATTGAGATGCGGCATTTATCTATAACACACTGAGCACTCTACAACCTACAACAGACTACGAAAGGGTGCAAAAGTTGCGACGAGGAGACCGTATCTACACACTGGTCAGGCAACTGAGATCTGGAGGCAAAGCGATCAGGAATACACCGCTGGAGGTGGAGGAGGAGAGATGAAGCACTTGGTGTGGTCTGAAGGTCCACCCAGTAGCAACGGCCCAGAAGGGATGGAGTGACCCATCCCTCGGATACATTTATCACCTATTTCTCAGTTTCATCCATGTCAGGACATATCTGATCAACAAGAATCCACACCTAAGTTATCATTAAAATGCAGCAAGTGGTTCAAAACATCAACTTCCTCTAAATTAAAACAAACACTTTTCAGAAAAGATCAGGCTGTTTGGGGGAACATGAGCCCTTCTATGCACCACTTAGGGGAGCACTGTAGCCCCAAGGAAATGTCACCTCCTGAAGAGCTGCAATGCAAAGTGCTTGCACCCATAGTCCAGGTGTCCCCTCCCTGCCTCACCTTCAACCCTCCTAATTAACAGCACCCATTTGAAAATGGGTTTTGTTTCTAAAAGGTATTTCCTACCTGTGACAGTTTATTCCATCGTAAGAAGAAAAAAAATCATTAAGCTATCAGAAGCCATCGCTTTTAAAGCAATCATAATTTCATGAACCAAGATTTATAACTTCAGGTTTGAGATAAGAAGCGTAGGCAAATATATGTGGAAAATAACATCAGGTTCCATCCAGATTTGTTAAGTATAAGAAATAAGAAAAAAAGAAGAAGAAAATGTAGAACATAAAATGTGAATTGTTTCTAAACAGAATGTTTATTGAAGATTTTTCAGAGGAATGAGTAGTTCTTTAAGTGGCAAGTTATTGGTTTCCCGCAGATTATATGTTATACAATCAAATTGAATAATTGAAATGCCTTCCATCCACCAATCTATTTACATCAAATATACTGTGTTATTTTTTCATACTGTGGTCCCAGCCTTCACAGGAAGTCTTTCCAAAATGGGCTTTAGTGCATTTTATTCATAATAGTGACATTTTTACAGCAATTTAATATATGGAATCCAGCCTATTAATGTATTTATCCTGTTATACCACAGTTATTAGACCTTTAAAGCCACACAGGTTTTGGGTGGGTGGTTTTTTGTTGTTGTTTTTTTTGTTTGTTTGTTTTTAAGACAGTAAAACAAAAGCACAAGACAAGGAAAACCAATATATGATATGCTGGTATGCGTTTAAAATGGTATTCTGAAAGACAGCAGGGTGGTCTTATGGTCTGACCAAAGACTTGCCAAGAGCCTTGATATCCCACAAGACTACAGCAGTTTGCTTGCTCTGCGACCTCAGGCGATGCGCTTACGTTCAGAGGTCTCAAACAGCCTCGACGTGAGCTCTTCGTACACCGTGGTGGCTAAAAAAGCTAGTGTAAGCCTTGGATGTTTAAAAAGAACAACGTCAAGGAGAAGAAAAAGTCTGATCTTGCCTGACTACGTAGCCTTTCTGAGACCACTACTAGAGCGGCATGCCTAGTTCTGGTACCCACTTCAAGGGAGATATGGAGATACCAGACTGAGGGAGCACAAAGGCAGGCCATAAAAATGATTCAGAAGCCAAGGACTATGAGACTTCACATGTTTAATGTCTTTAGTGGATTGAAAATGTGGAGAGGTAACTACATCATCCTGAAGAGCAACTGTATTTAAAAGACTTGTCCAAAAGACTGAGAACACTTCCCAGCTCAAGCAACTGGCTAACATTTTTTACACCATTTTGAAAACCATTCGTACTTAAAGGATCGCAGAGATGCTATTACACGCTATTTATTTGGATGCTGCTGGAAAAGACACGCAACCAGTTTTGCCTCACGCGCAGCTACAGCAGATGATGCTGCGTGGTCCCCACGGCGAGCACGGCCAGGCTGCGCTTCCATGCACACCCCGCTTGAGCTGCTATGTTTTGCTTTCTGTCAAAACAAGCTCAGACCTGAATTAAGTGCATTAAACACCAGACTCTCTTGTCTCTTCATGAGCCCTTTTTGACTGGAAGGAAGTTAGGAAAAAACCTTTGTGGATTGGTATCGACAGAGAGCAGGGCTCAGCCATGATAAGGAGAGAGGAGCAGCTCAGTGGCAGCAGGCTGGGAAGGATTAAAATGGTGTTTAGGGTTTGATTTTGTGACTGATCAGAAACAGATCTGTGTCCAACCAGCATGGTGATCCACGAACACCTAGGAAAGGACAAGACTAATCACATAATTGCTAGTTACTGACTTGGGTTCATTTATAAGCTCCAGGAGCTCATTCCTGCTGCTAGACGAATGCTAAGCAATCTTATTTCACCTAAAACATAGCAAGTATAAAAGATTTTATTAATGCACCAGTAGTAATTAGATGTCAGGGTTGCATTTATTCTACTAGTTCATTCAAGAAAGAAATTTGCTTTTTTTGTCAAAGTTGAAGATACTATTCATTAAAGCCCATATCCGTTGCCCAAGTGCTTAGAGCAGAGCAATGGCAAGTGCTATGAAGTGCATGTTATTCCATATTCCCCAAAATAAGACAAAAAAAGTAACAAAGGACTGTATCTGCCTTATTAGATACTTATTCTTCAAAACAATAATTAGATTAATTATCCCAAACTTGTGAAGACATAATTATATTACTCTCTAACAAAACTCCATAAACCTGCTGTTACTCTAAATCAAGATAACGTATCTGATTAGACAGGGGGGTTGTTGCATTAGATTTCGACAAACTGATCATGGCATGAAAGCAGCCCAGGGATGAATTAGATTTTTGCTAAGATTAATTGCAACATTAACAAAACAAAACTAAACCAGTATGAGGCAATATCACACAACTGGGCCTAATCACTTTCTAAGCAAATTTTAAATGGTAATACCTGATATATTTGATTAAGAAAACATCTGTCACACATACTTTAAAGAGACATTCCTCTGGCCTCGCCGCATCTTCCCACTAGAGGAAAAAACCACTACGGGGAAGCTCAAATAATGCCAACACCAACCACACTGACATTTTAAGATATTTGTCTGCTCAACAACCATATAAGGACACACATTGGTTCCCATCAGATTTTTTGGAGAACTGGGAGTATTTTACTGTCTTCATTAAAATAAGCCCAACACAAACCAACATAATCTCTCTCGCCCTTAATGTACATGTATAAATCATAGTGGTTTAAGACTAGATTGCCGTCACCAAATTGCAATACTTACACCACTGTAAAGGAGTACCTTTGTGATGATTTCTATTTTCTATCACTTTACTATCTCCTTGCAGCTCTATAGCCCATGGTGTCAAAAGGTGATAAAAGAACAAATGAAACTGTTAGAACAATGTCTGTAAATGTCTCTTTCCATCCATACAGGAGAAAAAAGTCTTATCAAGACAACGCTCTCTCTCTTTTTATTATACTCTGGATAATTTTGGGAATTTCATGCATAAGGTGAAAGAAATAACTTTACCACATCACTTGCCAGTTCCAAGATACTTTCCTAACAGGAAAAGAGGAGCAGTAAATTTATGATTGCCCCGCATCTCCACTACTCTCTACCATGGCCTTTAAATCAAAGCCCTTCTGTCAGGCAGGAGGTAAGCGTGCTGGGGGAGATGGAGGGAAGACCAAGGCAGGGACAACCTCGGGGACAGGCTTCCTCACCGGATGGTGCTGTGCCAAGGACCAGCGTCGTTTAACCCCAGGGAATCACTGAAGCTTCCAGAAAAGTGGCATTTTAATTCTCAAATCAAATTCTTCAGGATGATGGATGAGTAAAGAACAAAACAAAACAAATGGCGGCTTGCCAATATTGACAAGAAAAAGGAAATCTCCTTTCCAGCCTCGCCTCCAGCTTTGAAAATCAAATGTGCCAGTATAAGGAAGATTGTGCTGGGGCTGAAACTGCAAAGCCGGGCAGCAAGTCACAGCAGGTTTTCTTTTTACTTAGTGGCTTGTGGCTAAAGCCATCCAGGCAGTGAACATCAGCCTAATCCCCACCTTTCTGACATACAATGTCTTTCCAACCTCTTGCACTGCTGAGGAGCGAGGGCAGCAGCTGCAGATGACGCACGCTGCCTTTCCCCACTCTCATCCCTTCCACACCGGTGCCTTTGCCCAAGGAAGGGAACGAGATCCTCCTCTTCCTCCTGAGGATCCCCGCTGCCTCCCACCCAGCAAAGAGCAACACTGGCTCTTGCCAGGAGCGTTTCCTGGATGCAAAATTTCCATTTGGCAGCGCTGCATGTTATAAACCTCATTTAAATTTCTTGTAAATCTGATCTCTTCCACCTCGTACATCAGCACAGAGACAGTTTTATAGCAGCTGATTTGTTGTCATTGCTCCCAAGCTGCACTGTACCACAATCCTTTAAAAACAGTAAAAATTCACAAGTGATGTCACATTTGGGGCCTTTTGGCTTTCCCTTTCTTTCAGTAGCTTCCACTTTGAAGACTATCAGCTAGGGTAGACTCCCAAATTTATTCTCTCCTTTTGAATCCTATTTCACAAATTCCATCCTCGTGCCTTGGTGGACGCTTTCGTTAACTTTCCAGCTCTTACCAAGTGATGGAACAGGCTCTTCATACAACTGACAGTTCACAGCAAACAAATTGATGGCCTCCATTGAGAATGCTGTACCTGCCTTCTGCATATTCAGCTGATGACATCCACATCTGACCTTATTGAAGATTTGCTCTCATATTTTTCAGTGTCAATTTATCCTATTACCCCAGCAACCTTACGGCTTTAAATTATTGTATTCACATCTAAATCTTCTCTGGTACCTGAAGATTAACACGCAGTCCAATCTTGCTGCCTCTTTGCAAACAGGCAGCTGAAGTACAACATGTTCTTTTCATTAATACCATGATTTTTGGGGCATCCACATGTAAAGCAGACACCTTGCCTCTATCCATGTCCATTTCTGTAGTCCTCCTGTAATAATCCTACATTTCCACTGAAGTATAGCCAGTAATTAAAGTGGCACTGTTGGTATACATCCAGTCTGATAGCGTGGTGATCTGAAGGTTTCTAAATAATTCCTCCAGCTCTCCAGGGTCATTATCATTTGTTAGGGCACAGCACAAACCTATGGAGACCTTGTCACGCCCTGACTGAACTGAACCAGCTGCCAGATATTTATTGACAGGGCCCATGACTTAAACCCTTCCTCACCAGAGCTGACAAGGTCAGAGCAGCTCACTGGTGCTAAACTAGCTGGCCACATCAGCTGCTATATAAAACGGCTTTGCTAGCGGTCTTTATTTCTCCAATATAGTTGCTCTGAAATAGAAAACATCTTTTATGCATTAACTGCTCTAGTCTTAGGCAACTTCCATCAAACAGGCTCTGGATACCAAGCTTATTAGAGAAGTATGACATCAACTAAAGGGATCTGCACATAGCACAAAGACTTGTTCTTTCATTTCACATCTTCTGGTGAAGTTTAGTCCTCTGTACACTTCTTTTCCTGGGGCTCTAAAAAACTTTTATTTCAAATAACTCTCTTAACCTTCCTTGGGCCTTTCTTTTTTCATATGAGAGGAGATTAACATCATTCTCTCTGGGTAAGCATTTCCAGGATGCAAATGACACCGTTACAGAAACTTTCACATCACCTCTCCTTTGCTCTGATCTGGGAAATGGTAGGGGCTGAAGCATGGTCCAGGATAACTTGCAAGTTTACAGTTGTTTAGTAGAACCCCATTTGTCAACTTTAACCAAAGCCCACAAATGTCGTCTTTCAGATCTTAATTTAAAGCACCTCAGAGGGTGATGATCAGTTTTAGCACAGCCAGCATGGATATCCCTTGTATTGTTTGTGTCATCAAAACGTCTTGGGTGTTCAAAATAATAGCTAAGAAATAACAGGGCTAAGAAAGGCAGAAGCAGTCATTCCTCTACCTTGGCAGAAGGAAAATGGAAGCAGAATGCACTAAAGCCCTAGCAAGAGCCCCAAAGATGCATTCCCAGTGACTTTGCCATTGTGTCCCCCAGCAAAGCTGGGCTTTCCCTTACTGAACAGTGGCCTCAATGGGAGATGCCATGGGAATGGCATTGATTTTCACTCCTCCTCACTGGAGGTACGCTGGGCTTTGTTCATGGGGACAGGCAAAGTGGAACAATAACTCCTGCAAGCTGCACGTGATTAGTTACCTCAATACAGAAGAAAATTAAAAGCTACATTTCAGCAGGAAAAAAAGACATGAAGCAACTCAAATTCAAACCCTTCTGAAGGGCCAAATATGATTTTCTTTCCCAGGACATTTTATTTTATATGAAACATTGAAAACTGCATAGGTTGGTAATTAAGAACATAAACTAGCAAGGAGCTGGTGCCCCAGCAATGATGTGGGAATTGCAGGTATCTGACACAACTCCCTAGTTTGGAAATAACACCTACTGAAAACAAGGAAGATATAAATGAGGATTTCAGCATGAAGCTTTAGACATATTAAGATAATATCTAAACACGTACTTCAAACTGTGTCTTTCTTTCAAATACGCACACGTCCACCACTCCAAAATCTTTTGCTAAATAATAAAAATGCATTTAGATCCACCAGTGGGAAACACTTCACTTTGTTACTCAAGAAATTTCTCTCAAAGAAACAAGAGGCCACCACCACCACAGCCGCCCAGACCCCCAGCAGCAGTAACGGGGAGATGCAGTCCCATCCCAGGACCACGGCAGGAGCTCACACCACCACATACCCAAAGCCAATCGAAGCCTAATCTCTGCAAAGCACTCTTGGCACTTATTTGGAAAAATTTGAGAAAAACGATCATGCTGTTTCAACAAGAAGCACAGAGCTCACCATGAAGAAATAACAAAAGCACTGTGAACATCAGCTGGGTAGCCAGCCACAACTTGCAAGGCTTTTTTAGAGACAGAGCAAACCCAGCACAGGAGAAGAGAGCACACAATGGTCCCTCATCTCATCCAATGCATCCTCCATCCTTGCCCAGTGGGTCCACCACACAGCTACAGGGTGGGACAGCATCCACGTAGCTTTGCTTCCTTCACAGCCATGAGGAATGTTCACACCTAATTGCGGCAGACTTTATGAAAGCAATGATCACCTTCTGAGTCACCAAACCCACTTTACAGAGGAATAACAACAGTGCTTTAAAGCTGTTTTCTGCTTTGAGCAGGACTTAAGATGTACATTAAGTGCCAGGGAGCCCTGGGACAAAAAGCTTTAATTCCTCTGTTGCTAGCTCCCTTCCAGCCTTTTCCATCCAAACACATCACCTTTCTAAATAACAGGTGTAAATAGAAATAGGCATGTAACAGCATAAAGGCCTTTTTCTCCTCATTTCTGGACGTCTACTGAATTCTAACAGCAGTGAGATTATTGTGTCCGATGCTTCAATCTTTTTATCTTCAGGTGCTAACATCTTGGCCCGACTTGAAATAGCCTCTGTTCTACCTCCTGCTGACCAATGTTCATTTGTGACGTAGCCATTGGGAACAGGCATCAGTCTGCAGGGAAATTTGTCCAAGAACATCATCTATGAAAGATTTTGCCTTTTTTCTCTGTCTGCATGACAGCGAGATCTGTATTTCAGTATCTTCCCACAAACAAGATTATTATTCATAAGCATCATTTCTTTCCCTCAGATTTGTGCAAAAGTTAATTAACCCTAGCAAAAAAACAGTGCAAAATTTATTAATGTGGTCATGATGACCATAATTGTAATTTCCAAGTGTTTGAACTTCCCTAGGCATTTTTTTCATGCGTTCAGCCTGTCTGCTTGAGATACAGCTGGGGGGGTGCAGTGGGAAGGGGGAATAGATTCAGAATTTTCCAAAGGCAGACCCTAGAAGAAATGTAAAGCAAAGAATCCTCCCTTCTCTCAGACAAAAGACATTCCTCTCAGCCCCTTTTATGCTGCCTTTTTTCCTCAGTTCTCCTCTATTTTGATCACCACAGACCAGGTTCAAAACACAAAACAACACAAAACACCAGTGAAGTACATCTTTCTTGCTGTTTACTGGGGCTGAGCCCATCCTCTTCCAGCAGAACCATCTCCTGACTGTCCCTACCTGCTGCAGGGACATCTAGAAAATCCTCTAAGGCATCCTGGAATCCTAGCTTTTTTTTTTTTTCTTTTTCTTAATAAGGCCCAAAGTAGCAACAACAAAGCAGCCCTCGGCACAAAAGCAGTGAGAACTTGCTGCCCTCCTTCACCAAACAAGTTTTTTATATCCCTACATGAAATGGTCTCTTTCATTCAACAAGCTTTGGATGGCGACCAGAAAGATGAGCTGAAACACATACTGCATTTCCTTCACGACCTTTATCTTTTGAAGACGACTGCAATGGATTGCAAAGCTACTCACTGTACTAGATATTTGCAAAAGGCATGTCAAGGATGAAACCGATATCCTTTATTAAACTTTAAAAATACTCAATAAATTAACAGAAAGAGGCAAAATGGTTTGACTAGAATGAAAACCAATACAAGTGGGATTCTGTGGGTATGCGTAACTCCAGGCTAACCTGTTTTAAAAAACAGTAAGACAGCTCTGTTAGTCCTTTTCTTCTCCTAAGCAAAAAAAAAACAAAGTAGGATGGGGTCAGGGGGGAGTTCCACAGGATTGGAAAAAACAATCAATGAAGAATAAATATTCAAGTGCCAATGGCTGATGTGGACCATAAAGCGTATGTCTTATTTTTACGTGCGGGTTATCAGCCTTCATGCTGGTTTACATATGGAGGGGATGAGATTCTCATGACATGGCTTATTCAAGCCAGGTTATATTTCTAACATGTTTGTTCTAACCCCTTCCGAAGTTCTGCATTTGACACAGAATCACTTAATGGAAGTACCCTGATCTGTGCTATGCAGGAAGTCAGATGATTAAATCCTTCTCCTGACCTTAAATTTCCATGTGTTTGAGATACATCCTTAATAAAGATAATGGAGTCTGCCACTGACAATCCATTCTGTAAGTATTCTCAGTACTCATCAGAAGAGAAGGGCATTAATTTACAAATAAATAATGAGGGAAATTACATTTTAATATCAAGCGTCTTCCTTTATCTTGAAAAACCATCTAGTAGGTTTACAGTATGGTGAAACAGCTGCAGTTACTCTGCTTACCACAATTAACTGTGTAAAGCCAAGTCGGGATTTCAGTAGTTTCACCTCCTGCATCACAAGTGTGAGCCCCAGACCCAGCTCCTGCAAAACAGACCCCCCTGCCTCGGCCCTTTCTGCTTAACAGCCTTTCCACTCGTTTATTGATGATGGCTTGCTTTCAATAATCAAATATTAAAACTAATGATTATTTGGAGCACTTCTAGTAAAAGCAAATGACTGGCTAGGGGTTCACACGATGCCAAGGAAAACCTTTGGGAAAGCTGATTTACTGTAGCACAGTTTTGGACTGGAGTTGCTGAGAACATCAATTTAATGTATTTTTGGATAAATATCAAGTCCAGCACCACACATATTCATCTTGTGTCGTCTTGGTTTCTACATCCAAGTTTCAAATACAGGCTCCAAAGGCTGAGGTCTCAGCTTTTCACCAGCTCACTGCCAACTGGCAGCAATTTCAGATCTGTAACTGTCTTAAATGAACCCTGGATTACGGAGTGGTTTCAAAGTCACACTCCCTCACACACACACACTCACACGTATGCATCTGTTATACAAATCATAAACCATCCATGGCAATACAACTATTATTTTTTTCAACAATAAATGTCTTTGCTGAGTCTAAGGAGTCTTTTCTTGGGCTCTCAGCTGGAATGAACAGATAATAGTAGCTTTGACACATTAAAACGTGTGCCTTATGCAAGAGGGGAACAGCGCATAGGTGCGCCGTCAGTATGGACACGAGTTTAAATTCCACACTTGAGTTCCTCGCAGCAATGAGCTGTAGTCTCTCTGTTATTATGCAGTGCAGCAGATTAAGGCTGGGCTTGCCATGATCTAAATCAGAATAAGCTGCCTGGGTAGAGCACAAACACGCTGATGTAAGAGGTCTGCTGGCTGTCCCCCTACATCAGCGCTACCGACTATATGGATCTATACGACACTCTTAGGTTCGCTCTTGAAAGGAGCCATATGCCTGTCTTTCAAACTAGAGGTAAAATGTCAAGACAAACAAGAAAAATTGCACTGTTCAGGTGCAGGATGAATGTATGCAGCCTTCCCGTATGCAAGTATATTAGGAATTAAATCCATCAATGATGGACATAAATAAAAAGGAAATTACTATCAGAAAAGAATAAATACAGGGGGAAATGGAGATAAATGCATACTGGCAGCTTCAGACTGATGGCAGTCATTAAGACAAGTCACTCAATCTGCAAATTAGTCTTTTTTTCCCCAAAGAGCAATTCTATTAATAATAATAATATTATGAATAATAAAAATAAAAAACTTACTGAGAATTATAAATGCAACAGGGCTATAATTATAGCTACAACTATCACAATATATAAAACCCCATTTATTTATGCATACAACATGCATAACTATAGCTTCTTTACAAAAACAGAACACCAGTTAAAGATTTTTGATATATAGATATATAAAATTAATCCATCCTCCTACTATTCTATAGCAGCCTGCCTCGCTTATTTTCCTGGGACAAAAATTTCACGCTTGCCATTCATAGCTGTAGGTCACTGGGGAAAAAGACTGTATGTTTTAAGAAGAATTAAATACACTGAGAGGGAGATATACTGCCTATATGAAGGTTAAGGAGACGCTTCCATTTTTCCTAGGAGAATCATACACAAGGAGAAAGCCTTTTTCAAAAGGGAATACTTACTTCCTCTCTTCATGAACCTCCATGAGAACTCCCAACCCAAGACAATTTTGACTGCTACACAGAGTCTCGGCCTTTCTGGGAAGAGCCCAAACCTAGACTGGGAATCTTTGGCCACACACTCTTCTGGCACTACATTATGATACTAAATTCTTCATCAAAATGACCAAAAATGAAAAGTTAATGGGTTGCACATTCTCATTGCTGGAAAGCTTTAATTAACATACATATTTTAAAACCAAAAATGTTTTACATTTTTATCAGACTGAAATTTCTTCCCTTTGAGTTGTACCCTGGATATCACTGGTAAAAAGGAGATTAATATATTTACAGCCATCCTTCAATTCCATATCCTGTATCTGTCTCGCTTGGTCATACGTCAGAGCCAAAAGATACCTGAATATTTGCATGGTAAAATGCATCGCAGCCTAGGGCACAGCAGAAGCCCCTAGTTCAGGCAGTCTGATCTCCAGGTTGAGCATCCAAAGTAAACAACTGGCTGTGGCCCTAAATTTGCAAGCTGATATAGTAAAGATCGTCTTTTCCTCAAACATGATGAAGCACGATCTAAGACTTTCTTAGTGTGTTGCAGAGCTGTCAATCACTATTTAGCTGAACACCCTACATTTTCATGACAATGGCAAAATGCACTGGAGCACCAATTTCTCAACTATAAGCTAGCAGAATAAGAGATAATTAATTTACATTTACTTGAGGGTAAAACTTATTAATAAAATTAAAGTTTGCACCCTGAACACAACGTATACTTCTTTCAACCCTCTGCTTTCAGCTGGGATGGAACTAGTTATCTCCAAAAAAGCACAGGTCAAAGTCTGAGCTCTGTAAAACGAGCAAAAATCATGGCTATATTTGAAAGAAAATGTTTAACATCAGTAAGATTCAGCTAAGAGCCCTAAAAGCTGGTTTTCAGCAGGATAGCATCTAAAGTCTCTTACCAGATTAGACTCAAACTCAACATTCGGAGTGGCTCCCAATCAAAGCAACAGGGAATTCTCAAGACATGCAGACCCCCAAATTTTTATTTATCTATAAAAGGTCCATGATTTCATTTTTTTATTAAGAGATCATAATTAATTACTCTAAAGGGAGAAAGAATTCAAGTCAATATTTCTAACTGACAATAGCTGTTTTCCATCTATCCAGATCCCTGTGACATCCAAAAGAATCTTTTATTCTTTCTCTATAGAACTTTTTAAAAAAAAAAAAAAGAAAGAGAGAGAAAACTAAACAGAATATTACAAAACATCTAAAAGAGTTTCAATGGATATTTTTCCTCTCTAAACCAGAGGCATCAGTTATCAGTAGCCTATTGGAAAACGTATCATAGTATCAGAAGCATGCACCATGAGTAAGAATAAGCTAAATCCAGCCTGAAGTACACCACTTGCTTGACACAGTTGGGTGTGGAATGTTAGTCTTCACTTTTTTTTAGCCTTAAAACATGATCCTCCACCGTCTTTATATAGTAAGCATATTCTGATAAAAATGCGTGAAATCAAAATACAGCAAACAGAAAACAGCAGCAGCTTAGACCTTTTATATGATCCTTTCTTCAGTAAATCCCTGATATGGACTCAAAAGGAAAAGTCAACAAATGATGCAAAAGAAAATAAGGCATGGGCTTAGCTCATCCTGTTGGCAGGCAGGGTTTTTTTCACCTTTCATGTGTTAGAACAAGACAACTACAACCGATTGGAAAGGTCTGGCAACCTAAAAGCATTGTCTGCAGCCTTCAGGGAGATGAGGGAAACAGCTTGCAGTAACAGCCACTGAGGCCAGATTTTGGTAAAAAAAATGGTTTAAATAAATTACAAGTAGGGGGTTTTTTTGCACATCATAGATGAACAGACATGATTTTTGCATATACACACAACCCAAATTCTAGAGGTATGCGCAGGAATACGCGGAGGATAAAGCCGAGCCTAAGTTTTTGACAGGATAGAAGGTCAACTGCAGCGCTAAGAAAGAAGCTCACCACATCCAGACACACACGCAACGAGGAAATATTTTATAACAGCGTAGTTTCTGCTTTCAGTAACTAGGCAGACTGATGCACATGAGTCCCTTTACTCTTCCCGGGCTTCAGGTGGCTGAAAAAGAGAAATAAGGTGAGAGCAGGACCCACGCGACCTCCTCCTCCTCCGCAGGGAAACATCAGGAAACTTGGTGTCTCCTCGCCCCCGGTTGCAAAACAACCTCCCGCACAACACGGTCCGTGCTTACGCTGCCAGCCGAGGCTGCGTGTCAAAACTCATTCCCATACCCATTATCAAATGGGAGTTCCCTACAAATTATCCATGAGATCAAACCCCAACAGAGGAGAAGCTCGAGTCCTCCGGAGCACCCGGGGCCCGTGTCAGCACTCACAACTTCTGCTTACGAGGGAAATGCGCTTCTCCCTTGACAAGACTAAAGGCACTGCCAGAAAAGCAGAGTAGCTGGTACTTGCTGTCATTTAACATGCAGCTCTGCAGTGCTCTGAAAACATAAAAGTTACTGACATGTCTGAATTCCTGAATGATTTAGGCTCTGCCTTCTAAGAGGATGTCTACAGCTTTAACTAGAAAATGGCATACAACAAACAACTTCCAATACATCAAAATAAGTAAAGGATACTAAAGTGACCCTGAGCTATAGGGTATCTTGCAACATCCTGATGAAATTATTCTCTAAGAAAATATAGTAAAATATGTTGCCGGAGAAAGTTTAAGGTAAGCCGTGTGGTACAGACCAAAGATTTTATTCTTCAGTAGTTTTAGCAAACATGAGCTTGCAGAAAAGATATACTGATGGAAAAAAAAATAAAATATACATCCATATTATCCTTCCCTCCAGGAGTATACTATAGCTATTCCCTAGAAGAAATATAAAACAAAACAAAAAGCCCAATAACACCAACTCAAAAACAAAAGGCTGCTAAAAGCTCAACTCCAACATCCAGGATGTACTTCTAAAACAAAACATATGCCCTCGTTTTTAGCTTTCTCTAAAATTTGAGCATGTTTGCAGAGAGCATTAGTCTTTTCGAAGCAGAAAAAAATAGGCAAACAAAATGCTAGGAACGCTGGAGAAATGCCATTCTGAACATCCAGGAATAGCTCCAGCTCAGGTCAGATCCAAAACCTCATCTTGCAATATCAAAGAACTTGCAAAGACAAATACCCTTCTCTTGGGTATGTGATCCAACAAAATACCCAAGTCATAAGAATCCTTTTGCCAGTATTAGGTCTCAACACAAAGGAGCATAACATCCCCCCAGCTGAAACATCCTCAGTACCTTTCATAAATTCCTACAGCATAACAGTCATTTTGAAAGGAGCAGTTTTCATGTGAGTAAAATCGCCCGTAGACACTGAAAAATTTTCTTTCTTGATACTTTGCTCTTTTGTAGTGTTTGTAAGAATCTAGATGCATATTTAGAAAATGAAAAGGCAGCACAGCTCAAAAATTCCCATCGATTTTCCTGTGAATTCCTAGAATAGGGCAGCAATAGAATTTCATCTCATACATTAAAATCTAGATAAGCCCTGACAACATATCATAGGCAGAATTTCAATTTGAAGCCATGTCATACATAAGCAATACGTTGATTGCCCTAACCAGCAATTTCTGTGCCATCATTGATCAAGATGCTGAACTAGATCATAATTTGTCACTTGATGCTACGCAAACTAGACTGTAAACACTAATTTTCTTTGCTGTCCCCCAAAGACAGGTCAAGCGTAACTCCAAGGTCCCTATCTACAGGAGTACGAGGACTGCCACCTTCCCAAAAACCGGCTCACACGTTTGTTTCACGTTGCACCCATCAGCAGAAATTGTTGGATTTATTCCCAGCAGAGATCTGTGTTGCGTCCCAAGGGCTGAGGCAACTCTCCCCAACAGCAGACCACCACGACGAGACGCAGTCTAACTGCGTAGCCCGTGTCCACTGCAGAAGTGAACAAACCTCCACGCTCCACCTGCTCTGACAACACGGTCCATCGGACTGACAGCACAGCAGGTTGTAAACTGTCAGCTATCGTCCAAATGTTGCCGTCCTGGTGTTGGTCTCTGTTTAATCCCGAGACTGGAACTACTTCAGAAGTTTTCAAAAAGTTTTCCAGCACCTTTGTTCAAGTAATTCCCCGTATTTCAGACCCAACATGTAATCTCTCAAAGGAAGGAAGAAAATCACTTGAAGGATAGATGCAGACATCATATCTTTATCTGCTCCATCCAGTCTCATGCTATTCCTTTGTGTTAACTTCCATGTTCCTTAATACATATCACAAAACAATTACCTTTGGCTCTAGAAACATTTATTTTTAATCATTCCTTATCAAGCTAGATGGGAAAAGACACCTATTTCTGGGGACACATAACTATATAATTCAATGTATTAACAAATCTTTCCCTTACACTGTGATCTTAGGACAAATCATTCACAGTAAAGGAAAATAACAAATAGAAGACTTAAAGCAACAACAAAGTCAGAGCTGGTGTCTTTCAAGGGAGCATTCGCCCCCAGAGAAGATCCTGGTATTACTTTCAGCAGGACCAGATTATCTGGTCACTTAGATAGAATTCTAAAAAGTCATTAGATAAAACTAACCATACTGCATAAGTGCAAAGAAGCCGAAAGAAGAATAGATGTCTTGCAAGAAACGTGAAACTAAAAGGGAACCACTAGATCACTTAAAGACAAAACACTGAAAATCTGTGCTTTGAAATCTTCCTGCTTTGTTTTATTCCAAAGGGAAAAGAACATATATTACACATATAGCAGCAACTGAGTAAGAAATACCAATACAGCTTAAAACAAGATTCAAACCCAAATTCAGTCTGACTTACCTCTTTGCTAGCATGGTTTCATAGTCGGGTTGTCCTACCCCATAGATCTGCTAATTTGTAAAGCAGAGAAAGATGAGGTGACAAAAGGAAAATGTAAAATAATAAATGTATTGATAAAAGATTGAAGTTACTTGTGGAACTGAACTTGCAGTGACACCCTGAGTTTGCTTTTCCAACTTCCCCAAGGGAAATAGGTTTGCAAGAAGGAGCCAAAGCTACAGAGGCTGGAAGCATTTTGAAATGGATGCAAGAAGCCAGAAAGAGAAGAATTACAGAAATTAACTGAGTGCCCTGGCACCTTTATCGCAACGAAGGGACAAAGTAGGATAGTTTGGGGCCAAACAATGCAGATGGAGACATCATCATGCAGAATGCTGAAGGTAATTTAATTTGAAAGCTAGAGACAACCCACTGTAATTAAACAAAGATGAGAATAACGCAGCCTCAAGCAATGACCTAGGTAGGTGGTTTGGACAATTGCCTTTGGATTTGGCTGCTGCCTTTGGGCTTAACTGGAGGAAAAAGCATGTTCAGATGATGTTAATTAGCACCATACTGCTGGAGATTTGGTCATGTTTCACACTAACCACTTAAAAATCAGCAGGAAGCCAAATTTTGAAACGACATCAAAATTAAATTCCCACTGGATTAGCTGTTTAGATCAAAGACAGTGAAGGTCAGAACTCCGGGGTTTTAAAGTAGGAAAAATTTTTTTTTTTTAATCACAACAAAATAATCCTTTCAAGACAAATATGTAGGACATGATTTTTTTTTTTTTTTTTCTCAGGGGCTTTTTTTGGAAGAGGGAAGAATAATCTACATGGTAGATTAGAAGAAAAATCTCTAGGACTGCCTTTTTTTTTTTTTAAATATAGCGTTCTCACTGATGCGAAAGAGCAAGATGTAGTCATTTCTAGGGCAGCCATAAGGAATACAGACATGGTGGAAGTTATTTGCCAGCTTCTCGAGCCTTCATCTGTTCATTTCCTTCTCAAGAGCAGCCCAGAAAATGCACATGCTGTGCCATGTATCCATGTGGCAGGGGACCGATATTCAACACATTCGCGGTTTCATCCATAGTGACAACATAGTCCTGTTTGCACGATTCCCTCCCTCCTCTGGGGGAAGGGGAGTTGATCCGTGCCATACACTGCTGACACTCGCACCCGTTCCTCCAGGGCATCCAGATTAATTCTCTGGTTCAGCCTGATAAGCCTTCTGTGATTTAGAAACTCGGGAATGCGTTAATGGCAGACCCAGGCTATGCCTTCCATTCTCCTGCGCGGCACACGTCACATACCAGAGCTGGAAGGCTCTCCAGTCTCACCAGTTTGTCTTTATTCCCACAGCGGTGGACAGGAGTGGACCTCCAAGTGTTTTTGTAGGAGAGAGAAAGTAGTCATCCAACCCAAAGCAACAGGAGTCACTTTGAGATCCTCATTTTCTCTTTCCTTAATGATACAATGACATTATAACCAACTGGACCTCCTATAGTCCCGGCTTTGCCAATCAAGAAGGAGGAGTGTTGCAACCAAACAGCTGGGACCCACGATGGGTTGTTCCTCCGCAGGTTACACCGATTTGCCCCATGGCTTGTGCTGTCCTGCTAACGAGGCCTGCAGAGAGGTTTCCAGGGGGTCAGCAGCCATAAGACCACCCATGGGTAGAAATTGTTTTTTTGTTTGGAGAGGGGGAGGACTTGGAGGGCTTTTTGGAAGTGTTTGACTGCCTCTCATTCTTCTCCAGCTAGCAAGAAATAAAACCCTGGACATTGCCTGTTAGACGAGGATGTTATCCGCTTCTCTGCGGAGGTTACTATTATGAGAGTGCCCTAAGGGGTCTGCCAAACAGGGGACACTTTGCATGGATCATAGAAAAACACAGTAGCTCAACTAAGTTTATGCTTTAATGTTAGAATCCAAGAATCTGATGTGACTTATTATCTGCACAGCGGAAAGCAATAAAAAGAGTGCCTTAAGATATTTTTAAAAAGACAGTCCAAGCAATGATGCTTTGTCAATTGATTCAAAATAATAGTGGAAGCTGAGGGAAAACTTTCCTGCTCAAGGGAAAGCTGCTGCAGTGGGCTCAGGAGAGCTGGGCACTGGGACCACTACCCAAAGCCCGTGGGTTTTTTCCCCTCACTTTTACCTGCTCAGTCTGAATGACAAACCATTTAGATTGCATCTGGTTATTTTTCACATATGTATCATAACTGTATCACATATATGTGATATAGACTATAGTAGGCCTTTACTCTCAGGAACTATTTCTAGGCCCTACTATCATGCTGGCACTAACATTAAGCATCGTCAATCTTCAGTGGAGTTTGTAAAAAGTCATCAGTGGAAACAGTATGGTTTACTGTTACAGTTACTATGAAAAACATCCTCAGGATCCAAAACAAGTCCAACACAAATCCAACCATACTTACCCAGGCACCAGCTCCCATTAGCATCAGAGCAGCTTTTTGTAGAACAAACATTTTAGAAACCAGACTTCAAAAGTTACAGTCAAGCGTCCAGACTGCCCAAACCATACAAGAAGCTACTCTTCGCCTCCTGCTTTCAAACGAATCAGCGGACAGATCACATGCACATCCCTTTACCTTTTGCTGGGTCCCTGCTATTGGTTTTTGAAAGAATACTTATAGTCTTACAATGTGTTTTAAATAACCAACTTGCTTAATAGGGGTCCCTTTAGTTCCTGCAATTTGATATGAAGCAAACAAAACAAGCCCAGTATTGCTCATTGCACTGGTAGAAAATATAGCACAGGCAGCAGTGAAAAACGACCAGTCACTTCTTTTCGCCTAGCTGATACATATCTTTATTTATTCTTTCTGGTAATGTGTGAATGCTGTGCCATGCCCTATTTTGTCTTCTGCCTCAATTAAAATGTAAATTTCTGCAGCCCATCTCCGTAATTCCAAACTGCTCCGGGCAGGGGAATTTAAACTGCTTTTAATAAAACCAACTACAGATGCTGCAATAAGATTCCTTTCAGAACATTTGAAATCTATATTTTTAATAGTATTCTGTATATTACACAGTTATGGCATTGCTCTGAACTTTCCCATTAAAGCTGGATCTGGAAAGACTATGCATGACCCAATAAATAACAGGCAGACTCCCAGCTGGCTCCATGCACACATATATATGCACATCCACATGCCCAAACACATATACGCGCCTCCCACTCCAACAATTACTTCTATTAATTGCTGTTTCCTTTACTTTCAGAAGATGCAATATAATACCCTTTGGTCTGTATGCTAGAGCTTGGCACCTTAGAAATTCTCAAAGCCTTTTCACCAGCCAAGATCTACAACTAATCTCCGGCAAATTAAGTTTTCAGTTAAGAATCCACAAACCCGCATTGACAAGAAGTTGTGCTGGGTATTCCCTAACTTTCTTTTTCCCTCTTCCGTAAATTCTGTCAAGTTCGGAAGTTCAGATGTGTCTTGCTGAGTTAGTGTACTTTAAAGGCGAGTGTCACACTCAAATTTATAGTAATATGTGAGGTGCTCTTGAAGGGCTTATTTCTGACAGTGCAGTCTTAACTACCCACCTACCTCTAACAAACTCGACAATCACAACTCAGAATAAACCCCCACCCATCGTACAGCCAGGGGAAACCCTTACACCAACAACCCCTGCCTACCTCCCTCCATGACATGGAGATAATGTTGTATTTATAGAAGCGGTCTTGGAAAAACAGGAGTTGCTAAAGTCCCATACACCAAAAAACTAGAGGATTTACTGCCAAGCTGAGAAATAAAAGTCAAGATACCCACAGGTATCGATTATATTTTTCCCAGGCAAAATCCTACAAAGGAAGCACCAAAATACTAAATTTAACCAACATGCAGACCTACAGCATACAACAATGTGTTACACACACTGACAGCATCACACTTTAAAGCACAGAAGAGCCTATGAAAATACTGAATATCTGGAAAACGAGCGTTTCTTTCTAAAACACTTTCTAACACAGATTTGCATGGAGAATGAGAGATGGTTCAGATCCCGGTGTGCAGGGCTCGCTTCATACCTAAAGCAGTACTTCGCAGATCTCCTTCTGAATTTTGTTTCACCTCTCCGCTTTTTGACAATAGTTCATTTTTCACCAGATTTTTCCCCGGCAAACATTGAAGAGGGCAAAAAGCCCCAAACCAAACCCCAAAGAACTAACAGTGCCAGCAGCTAATGACAGCTGCAATTTGGAAACCCAATTTCCAGGTGGATGCTCTGAAATGACAAACCAGGGAAAAGAAGGCTTGTAATCGAGGTGGTGCTTTCACTCTACCCCTGCCTCCACAGGGTACCCGGAGCTCTGCCGGCATCTCCCCCCACCCAGCCTGCAAAGTATTTTTAGTTTCAAGGCCAGAAGTAATGTTCATCTGTATTTTGCAGTCAAAATAATGACAAAGTGATAATTGCCAGTATTGAGATTTAAAAATTAAGAGGAGATAAAGATTCAACAAAGCAACACTCATGAGCCTGAAATCTCTCCTTGAGCAGTCTCAGACTCAAATGGGAATCTGATGAGCGAGAGTTCTCATCACGTTGATATTTGTTTCTTCACTAGCATAAAATCTTGACAGTCAAGATGGACCTTTGAATCCGAGTGCTGGAAACACCAAGGTACTCAGTTCAGAGGTGGACTGAAGTGTTTATATTAACAAACTGCCTACTGTTGCGTTTCTTCTAAACTTTTTTTGTTGTTAGGTCACTGTTTGACATTTCTGTTACAAAGGATGACTGATCTTGTCATTTTTTTCATTGATTTTAAACATTTGATTCAGTAAGCGTTTAGCTAGTGCTACATTCAAATTTGGCAGGTGTAAAGCAGAGTTACTTAACTCAAATTAATAGAAACGTTACCACATAATATCTAGAAAGCATGTACGTTGCTGCAGGGTAGTCTGTTAGTCTGTTGACATGCACATCCGCATGTGTTTTGCTGATATTTCAGGTTTTACGATAAAACTGGCCACATATGATCGACACGTTAAATACCTGAAACCTAATTCTGTAGCTAAATGAGACGTAAACAAAGGCAAAGTGCAACTCCCTCTATTACTCTGAACACGTCCACACGCAGCAAGCTACCACATTCTTCATACTTAGAAACGCTCCACACTTCATGGGATGTAACAAGAATTAAAACCTCAAAGCTCTAGGCAAGTCAAGGGAAAAAGAAAAAATAAAAAGATCAACCACAGCCCTTATTTGCCTCTCAGGGACTGAACTCTGGTCTTTTTTGCGTGACCTCAATTCAAGTATTTGAAAGACAACTTAAAAACTACCGTCTCAAAGACACCTGGACTCCAGAAATTTAGTAATTTTAATTCCCCACCACTAGTTCAGCCAAGCCACAGAGAACTGGAAACCCTTGTTCTACCAATGAGAATATGAGAAAACCTTTACCTTCTTCTAAGAAGATTTTAATAGCTTTTTTCAGGGGTGCAGAGGGTGAACACCCTTCTCCCAGATTGACGTGACACCACCATGTTCCACAGGACACCCCTAATGTAGATGCCACCCTCGAGCATCCTCCCGGTGCCCGGCTGGGCTGCCTCGGGAGCGAAGGGCATTTTTGGTACTTGCTCTAGGAAAACTGCTGCAGTATTTGGACCTCTTCTCTACACAAAGAGTAAGTGAAACACAGAGCTACTTCAAAGCTTAGATACTGGCACGCTTGATTTATTGCATATTTTAAGTTGCCATCTACCCGGATTGTCGACTTCCAGCAGAAGTATTTTTCAGCTCTAATCCACTTCTATTTGGCCAGGAAACGTGGCTTGTATGGAGGCTTAACAACAAAACACAACTAATTAATTAAACAATTAATGCTGTCCTTCTGGATGGGACAGGACATGGTGGATATAAGTATATATCCCTTTTCACAGAGTTCAACACCTGCATGCCAGCACCCATACCCCAGCCATGGCCATGGTGCAGTGCCAGGCTACCTCTCTTTCTACTATTTCCAAATCAAGGGGGAACAACTGAGCAGGCAAATCTGGGGCTATACGTCTGCTTCCCTTGAAGCTATCTTTAATTTGCAATTGTCCAGGTCAAAGTGTAGTATTTAAACTGCAATCCTGGGCAGGGGGCCGACTCACGCAGGTAGGGCACGCATTTCTTCTGTGTCAGCAGGTGAATGAATGAAAGTCAATGCAACAAGCATCATTTGGGGGAAAATTCTGCTGATGAATAAGGGTGGGAATCGAGTTGAACACAGGCATCACCCATCATCCGTAACATCCAAAATGACTCGAGATAGGGGCAAATATTATGCAGGACCTTTGGGAAACTTGTACTGACCCGGAGCAAAAGCTGGCAGCCAGGTATGTAAAAGTGAAGACTCCGCTTGCTCTTACTGCAATGCAGCACAAGGGGCCACTGCACAAACCTGTTAGCAGCCCTTCTGATTTGAATCTGGCTTTTATTATTTTTATTAAAGGACTGATGTTTCCTTACACTCATTTCAATAGTGCCACACGCTGCAGAGTTCCAGCACACTATTCAAAAAGGTCACCTGTTACTTACAATCTACAAAGAAAACTATTGTAAAATATTGGAAGATGAACATGATACCTACGAAATTTATTTTAGTCAACCTGCTAATTGAAATTATGTTTTCAGCAGCTGCTTGTTGAAGAAAAATCGATGACATCAAAAAGCTTCCTTATTTTTTTCCTCTCTCTGGATATCTGTGGACTAGACTGCATTTTTCTCTTTGTTTTATTATACGCAACAGCAGCCACAAATAAAAAACAAATCACCACAACAGCAGAGATAGCACAGAACTAACAAAAGCAGGACAGTCACACTGGTGTGTCAAGAAGCATGCAGTTACACATGCGTGCGTCTCTACTGCTAAAGCAGTAATGAATTTTTTATCACAAAAAGTAGAAATAAGGGCCCTTTCCAAGGTGTGAAACACACTGGAGAAAGATCTGCAAAGCACTCGGCTCTGTTAGGCTTAACTTTAAGAAAAAAAAAAGTGAGAAAACTCTTAAGAAAATATTTTTTCTGCATCTTTGTTATTGCAGAAGTATTTTTTCAGGTCTAATAAATACACAAAAAATATGACCTTATGATTTTAGAAAAAATAATAATCCTTTTTTGTAAAGGTTAAGGACTTGCTAATTAGGTTTAATTTGTTATAAAAGGCTGAGGTTCTTGAACCGAAGATGAAGCGTTAAAAAGAGTTTCTTTATGAACTTTTCAAGTATTGTTTTTGACATCCAGATATTATAATGTTTTGTATTTACATGCCCAGATATCATGGCAAGCACTTGTATTAAGAGTAAAAGGACAAAATGTTGTTCTAGAAGGGAAAAGAATCTCTAGTACTCCTCCCATTTTCTATATCCAATACGCTAAGGATACGAATATTAAATCTAAATCAGACAGTCCAAATATCCATACTCCTAGGCATTTTGTATTCTTGCTTCTCCAGACACGATCCAGTTCTTTACCACCATCCTCCCAGCAGGTGAAGCAAGCAGGGCTCAGCAGAGGTCCACATGGAGGACACAAATCCCCTTCCCTCTCCCTGAAGTGAAAGGCAGCAAGAAGAAAACCAAATCCTCCCTTTCCCCATCATCACACTGAAGACAAGGGGACACCTCATCATCCTTAAATCCCAGGGGAATAAGGTGGGGATGTCTCTTCTCCCCCTACCCAGAACATTTCGGACCCTTTCTAATTTGCTAGTCGATTGACACCACGGACTCCAGAGAAGCAGTCCTGGGAAATATTAGTAGGGTTGCAGGACTGATGCGCAGGGACAAGCAAAGTACGAGCCTCAGCGTTTAGCACTGCCCTGCTTGCTAATCGCTCTCTCCTCGGCTGAACTGTTCCTTCTTCCTCCTCAGTTTCATTTTGTTTTGAATGCAGATGAAGCAAAGTTAACAGTCTGCTGCCCCGCATAAAAAAAGATATACAGCCAAAGAGACATTCAACATTGGATTCAATGATGCATTTGAAGATAATGTGGCACAACAAAGACACAAAGCAGACTTAACTACAAACGCTGAATAAATATCATTTCTGCTTTTAAGAAGAACTTACCAGGGCCAAAGGCAAATGCAAAGAGGATGCTGTGTGAAGGGGGACTAGAAAACAGAAGAGCAGGAAAAAGGGAAAAGACACTATGCTAGATTGTGGTTTCTTCTGAAAAAGAGCTTTTATCCATGAGCCCCTCACAAAGACACTCTTATCACACACACATATAAGCTGCTCGGAATTTTTATCCCTCTCTTTTGAAGATAAAGATTCAAACCTTGAAGATAAAAATTCAAACCTTGCTGGTCTGATACAAACAAGGCTCCCGCTGATCTCGGTGGATATTTTGGTTGTGTAAAACCATAGGGATGCAGTGTGATCTCTCTCAGATTAGTCCCTTGGAATATTTTCTGTTTTCAGGAGTCAGCCAAACCATGCCCTCTTCTAAGGTTTCCACTGGGAACGGCTAGAAGCTCACTGGGAAACAGAGCAATCTGGACATCCCCTGTGCTAAACCAGCCATGGTTCCAGTGGTGCTGAGCCTGTGGGATTTCGGGACACAGCTAGTTACTCCCAACGGATAGCGAGGGAGCAGCAAAACTGTGACACCTTGTACAGCAACTAATCAAGCAGGACGTGAAGGCTCTTAAATAGAGAGCTTGGAATAAATGCAACAGTAGACGCAAAAAAGATCTGAACTGCCTCTGCTAAAAGTCAAGTATAATACAGAAAATTAGTTTTCTCAGTAGAGCTATGAAAGAAATGTCTCTGGGACAAAAACCACTAAGCAACACCTTCCCATTCCACTCCCCCCCAAAAGACCACCACCAGAAAAGAGAAAAAATAGTGACTTACCCCTGTCTACATTGAGCAGTAGTAACATATTAGTACACCAGTCCTATAAACATGCTCACAGGATGATTTTATTTCACAGCTATGACTTGTGCTTGTATATGATGCTAAATAAAGCCTTTCACGGACGGCAAGGCAGCTTCACAGGCTTCGCACCACCGTCCCAAGGCTGAGCAACAACCAGCACCCAACAAAGCAGGGTCAGCCCCAAGTCCTTCGCCAGGGGACCTGCTGACACGGCGTGAGGAAAGGCCACAGAGGCAGAGCAGTTCCTACCTCCTACCCTCTACAAAATTATACAGTGGTGGGATGCAAGATCATAGTGATGTCCCATCATTACTAACCTGCATCAAATTTTAACTATTATAGCCAAAGCTGAAGGATGAGGGAAATGGCTAGTTCTAATCTTGCTCCCAAACATACTCCACGCCACTCATGTCAAAACCACTGATTTTTTGCTTTAGAAGATGTTTTTTTATGGTTTCAGTTGTAAGTTTAAGTAGTAAAACAAAATCCAAACCCTCACTGGGAAAATGCTAAATCTCTTCATACTTGTCAGTCAATATGAAGAGCTCTTCCACTGGAAACACCAGAGCAAGGTGCAGGCAAATCAACTTACACATCTAGGAAAGAATTTCCTGCATTCAAAATATCATACAGACAGGCTGATATGAAACACAATTAGTTTCCTAAATAATTTGATATATTCATCTCATTTGCAAAAATCTTGGCTTTAAAAATACATATTTCTAAGCAAACCATTTCATTTTGCTTTTTTTCAGGAAAAAAGTCCAAATTGTTGGGTTTGGGTTTTTTTGGTTTTGTTTTGGTTTTTGGTTTGTTTTTTTTTTTTAGAAAAGGACCATTATTTAATAGATGCAATCTTCTCAGCTGCCTGGACAACATTGCATGAAAACATACCGCAGGCAAGGCTGTCTCTGTTCCAGCTCCACCTGCCAAATTCATTTATAATTATGGATTACATCAACCAAAATTGTACCATTAACTGAGAGGCCACGGCCATTTTACAGTTTTACAAATTGAGGTCCTAAACGGAACAAAGGTATTTACCTGTAAATATTACGGCTTCTATACAAGACAGTGCATTTACCACAGCTTGTGCTCTCTTCAAGATGAAGTGAAGCTCCTCCATCCCCAGCACAGACATACCCACCATCCTGCAACACCTACCTTTGGCACTGATTTTCTGCAACAGATCCATACTGCATATTCACAGAGAAATACTTCTCTTTTTCAGTGGCACCTACAGTACCAAAGGGAAACTCCCAGCTTGTTTGGCAAACAGAACTCAACAGGCAATTCATGCACCTAATGCTCACATTAGGAAATGCTTCTGTTTATCCACAGAAATATTAGAAAAGGACACAGGCAAGGACAAGTTGTCCCTGTTAACCGTTAACTGATGGCCTCCAGGGCAGAGACTGCTTAAAGCTGTGAATTATCTAAGTGTGCTGTGGGTTTTTAAGAGAATAAGCCCCAAACAAGGCTGCAGTATATTGCAGGTGCTGTGGCACAGCACCTGCAGAAGGAACCGTTACTCCAGAAGACAAAATTTGGTGTGGAACAGTTTAGCTTTAACCCTTGATCCAACAGCGTTGTTTTTCTTTCCACTCCTTTTCTACTGATGCTGCTAATGGGAAATCAAAAGGGAAAAAAATAAAGGGGTTGTGATAAACAAGCTACTTGTACAGCAGAGGAAGAAAGATAGTGGGGAAATCATTACAACCTTTAGTGTTCACTGAAAAGCAAATGTAGAAGCTATTTCTAAGCCCACAGATCTTGTCAATGATTTCCAGACCTGTTGGCCACGCTCCTCCTCTTGAAATTTCATCCTTCGGTGGTTTCCATGACTCTGCTCTTGCCCAGTTCCCACTATCTTTATAATTATTCCCTAAACGCATCTTTCGGATGCTTCTCCTAACCTTTCTGTGACACGCGAGCTTGGCCTCGACAGCAGTCCGGCAGCATTTGCCTAACGCTTCACGCCGGGGCAGCGCCACAGCCGCCGGCTCAGAGATCGTGTCTGATCGCACCTCAGACAGCTACTGTCTGCAAAAGAAAACGACCGAGTTCTTTTATCGTTTTATCAGTGGAGAATAGTTATTACAGCATCCATACTCACAAAGTAAGTAGCACCTTACACTTCCCAAAGGACAGCAGGTTTTCACATGGGAAAGGGCAGGGAGCACTGGCTTGTCCAAGGTCTCTCAAGAAATTATCTGTGTAGGTGGGCACCAAAAAGATGTTTCTGAGTTGTAGTTTCCCTAGTTATAAGGCACAGTAACAGTCTGGATAGAACCAACTACGTACAACTGCTGGCTTTGCAATCCTCTGCGTTTGCACACAACAAATACCAAGCTTCCTTCTGAAGGGCTTTGCCTCTCCTGCCACCCCTGGAGTTCAGAAAATCCTTTCAGAACAGATGACACACAAGGTGTCCAGCAGGAACCTGCTCCATCTGGGAGTCACCTCCATACCCTCTCCTACCCCACAGGCTGACCTTCTTTTTCCTAACAACCTGATTTAACAGAAAAAAAAGATGGCTTCCATTTTTCTTTAAAGGCAATCATTTTCTGTCATCTTCAAAAAGTAAACTTTCTGCACATAATAGCCAACTCTTCTTCAGTTAATCCATACACATCAGCGGAAAGAAGAACAGGAAAATGGAAGTTAAATAACTAAAGATTTTTAAGAGGTCCCAGAGAAATAACTTCCCATTAAAGAGCATATTTACTAGATAGATGTCTGTGTGCTGGTACATAGACATGACCAAAGAAATCTTCCATGCTGCAAATTAGTGTGAATTAGAGACTGAAGACTTAGGCAAACAATACATGGGCAGGAATGTAAAAACAAAGAAAGGGGAAAAAAAAAGATGACTAGCATGAACCAACTGAGCAAAAAACTATTGAAAAAATATTGAAAATGCTATTTTAAAAAAAAAGATACCCTGCTCAACAGCATTTGACAATTTCATATAATTGAGTTTTAAAACTTTCCTTGCTTTAAGTATCAAAAGCATCTGCACCATGAATGAATACACTTTTCTGATATTTAAAAACAGCAGAAGGAAAAATAAATACAGTTGCCACAGGCCCCATGCTAACTTAATCAACTTGCAGCCTCTGATATTTCTTCTTTTGGAACAAAAAATATTAGCTGAAATTAATACAATGTTATGTACCTATTAATAAGTGATTCATTTTCAGACTTCAAACAGATCCTGTTTTGTGGAGACCTACCTTTCAAGCAGCTCAATGCAATAGAAGTCCAACTAGTCTTTTGTATGGTAAGCAATTTATAAAAGGCAGGTTCAAAAGTTAAACAAAGAAATGAAAAATAGCCTAAAAGAGCCCAGCTCACAGCACTGTAAGACTGTGCTAACTGCATTCTGGTAAACAGGACCACAGATGTACAATTTACTAAGCTGAATTTGGTGGAAAAACTAATAGAAATGCAGATTATCGGACTGATCTATTTTGAAGACATTGTTTTGGAAGGAAGATTGGATTCATGGGGAAAAGGCCAGTGTCCTAACCTTCTCCATGGCTTCCAGCTCTAGAACGATGCCAATGAGCTGGGAGCCTAAAAAATATGGAGAGGACACACAGCTCCATCCCAGACACCACCTACAAACCAGATCTCGTGTTCCCAAAAGCACTGCGGGTCTTTACTCACCTCTGCGGGTTTGCTTTTTTCCATCCCCAAGCCTCCCCCTCCTCCTTCTACCCTCCCTTCAGAAGTCCAACTTGGCCAAACAGCCGATCTTTTCTAATGAAGTTTTCTGCTTTAAAATTGGCAGCTAAAATAATTATTTTAAAAATAGCTTGACACCTGGACAAGGGTCTCAACGACGGATAGAGCAGTACGGTCCTACCCAGAGAGGATATGAGTACAGGTCAGAACCAGAAAGAAAAGCTGCATTTTCTGGTTTTGCTGTACTTTTCCTTTCTGTGCATGGTCGTCTACCAGCATCAGAGGGAAACAGCTTAACAATTGCAACGAGAGCTCGTCCCCATCTCAATTCAGTTCTTTCTCCTCCAAAATTGCATGCAAATGAAGACAATGGTTTGAATGAAATATTTATATTATTTTTCCTCTTCTCTTGTCCTGGCTGTTTACAAAAGGTCCTAGAAAAAAGTTACGTAGAGAGAGTATCATCACAGCAACAAGGCCCAAGCCCTTTCATCCCAAACCCGAAACCTGGGTGAGTCTCAGCACTACACATCTCAGCAGCCTGGGCTATTTCATTCACAATTTTACAAAACTCGTGAAGAACCAAAAAGCACAAGCTTTTTTACTAATTTTTTCAGGGCTTGCCTCTCAGTCCGGTTTCACAAAAACTAGAAGTGAAGTTTTACTTCAAGTTCATTCTGATCCAGAGCTCAGGTTCCAACTGCCCGAAAGAGGAGCTTCTGCACAGATTTACCTTCCATTCTTGGGTATCATCTCTGACAAGATACTGAACTCAACCGCCTCCAAAACATAAAAAGCTCCAGCATTTTTAAATAACATTTCAACTCCATTTTACAAACCTTGAAGTTTATTTGGAAGATACTATGTTCTCCATGAAAACAAATTCAAGTTCATGAATTCTTCTCTTATGTATAAAAAGGTGGTTAAAAACACTCACGGTTATGTCTAATTGGCCTACAGCTATGCTTTAATTGGATAAGTTGTGACAAAATGTTGCTCACAAACCCCATGCTGTGCATATCTAATACACCTCCAAGGTTTAAAAGGGAGAAAAAAAAATCACGTCATCCATACAAGTCCTTCAAAACTA
The DNA here is from genome assembly GCF_000737465.1 of Haliaeetus leucocephalus. Lineage (NCBI taxonomy): Eukaryota > Metazoa > Chordata > Aves > Accipitriformes > Accipitridae > Haliaeetus > Haliaeetus leucocephalus. The sequence continues at coordinate 3,032,738 of NW_010973302.1, read as the reverse complement.
ACTGAAGTCAAAGTTATTTAAAGTCTGTTAGAAATACTGCATATTTTAAAATCTGGCTTTAACTGAATGTGCTTTTAATATTTCTAGCCCTTCCCACATGATGGGCAGCGGTTGCTTCAAATACTTGTAGCTGCTCTACAGCTGAGAATAAAGCAAACTTTGCTCGGGTGATGTGGTCGGTACCCTCAATGTCGCTCCGCTGCTGGGGCTAATATTCAGTGAAGTTGGTATTTCACAGAAATTTGAAGTGGCTGTGTGTGTATATAATAAATACTATCACCACGCACTGCCCAGCTGCATTCATTCTCTAGTGGAGAACTTCGCTACTTCAGCAGCTTTTCTAGAGTCCAGGACCATGTTGTAGTCAGACTTTGCAATAACATACAGAATTACAAGAAGAACAAGAGTAATCTTCTGTTAACTGTGTAACTATATATCTAAATATACTTAGGAAAAAGAACTTGTGCTTGTGTTGAACATCTCCCTTGGGCAGCAGGAAAAAAGAAATCCTGTTATTTCAAAAGCCGCAATTATTTAGCAGTCATAGCGAATTCAGTGCCAGCTTGTTTATGCAGTTCCTATGAACGATGATGCAGCCAGTGTCTAAATTGAGTTTGCTCTTTCCCCCGGCATAGCGAACTGTTTGTCTAAGCTAATAAATGTACATATTAACCCAGCCACCTCGTAGGAAGCCTGTTCTACGCTCTGTTCAATATTTTCTAGTTAAACTAATCGGAACCATTTGCTCAAAAGACTTTTGAGAGCCTCTCCTTCGCAACTGGAATATACATATTTCACATGCTGAATTTGAGTAGTCTCAAAGTCCCAAGCGGTTTTAACAGATCGCCACCACTGTTAGCTGTAAATACTTTCCCAGCAAGCTGCAAGTGTACCACTGAAGCCAACATAAAACACTTCTAGGAATCTGAAGAGTAGCAAAAGCTGGGAGAAGTCATGGGAATAGCACTAGACACATTCATTATCAGTAACAGACATTTTTCAGTCTTGGACACTCTCCTGCCTTCTTTTTTAATAATTGAATTTTGGCAGCTGCATTAATTCGTGTTAACTATGTAGTTTAATGGGAACTACTCCATAACTGAGTGCAGTTCACCATTCATTTCATTTAGGACCTTTTATAACCATTAATCAAACCAATGGCCAATCACTCTTGTCACGCTGAATCAAACGAGAGCCAGAAGGCAACAGGGACAAAAAAAGGTCTAATGAACACTGCCACTCATCTCATGTTATAAATAGAGAGTACAGGGAATCGCAACGGTGTGTAAGCACAGCGATGCCAACTTTCCTCTTACCTGGGAAACTCTGCTCTAACTATGATTTTAAAGATGTGACATTTCAAAAACAAACAAACAAACGAAAAAACACAAAAAACCCAAACCACACACAAAACCAAAACCAGAAACAAAAACCCCAAGGTTTTGCCCTCCATCAACAAAACTACTCTGCTAATAATGATAAAAATCAGGCTGGAAGGGACCCTGAGAAATCATAGCCCACCCCACTGCCCCACAGCAGGATCTGCTTTCATTTAAACATGCCTGATAACTACCTGTGCAACCTGTTCCTAAAAACTACAAATATGTAAACTAAAAGTTGTAATACACAGACCAAAACAATTATTTATTTATTTTTAAATGACTGGAGTGTGCTTTGCAATGAGATCTACATATTTTGACTGCCTTATCAAAAGTATCAGGGTGATTTACTCTCAAGCACTTTGCTGCAGAAAGTACTCTGGAGAGCTCGGGAGTAAAGAGCAAACCACTCCAAGGGCAAAAGAAACCACTTCTCTTGTTACAATATATATTCAGGCAGTTCTCAGTTTATAGTAGAAGAGATAAAAGATTGTCCTCAGCAGTAACCCAGCTGTAAGCTCTTCTCTCCATTGAGACAAAGAAACAAACTAGAAAGTCAGAGCTGAACAGCCAAGGGTCAGGTTAAGTATTGGGAACCCCTCCTCCCTGAGAAAGTTTTCTGCTTAAAACAGTTTAAAAAAAAAAAAAGCTTTGTTTTTTGGTTTTTTTAAAGCAACCTGTTTAAAGTGTATGTAGACATCTGTTGTTTTTATTTTTCAATTCCAGCCAGCAATATGGGGAAACTCTCATTTCAGTTGAGTCTTCTTTACTTGTCATTTTCAATTTTTTTTTTGGAAAGTATAAAACATGCTCTCCTTATTGGAAATAGCATGGTGCTAAACCATGCTAATATATTAATTATAATACCATGCTATGAAAGATTCCTAGCATTATTATTAGATGTTCACAGAAACAGCTGAATGCTACAAGCAGATGCCATTGCTAAGGAACCGCACAGTGAAAGAAAATACACCTCTTCTCTGGGTTTTGTTCTGTTTTATCTTATCTTGTCTAATGCTCAGAAAGACAGACTTATTCATACTTAAATGTAAACACCAAAATGCAGTAACTAGTGTTATGCAACAATTATACAGTTACAAAGTAACAAGTCTAGTGCTTTTGAAAAACAGGACATTTATAAAGAAAATATGTATCTTTTAAAATACCAATATACATTAAAAGTTGGGGAAATAGCAGCTGTAAGTCTTCTGGTATCCTGTATGGCTCAGTCCTATCACTGAAGCTAAGCTTTTCCACTATGTCTAATGCAAAAGTGCCCCATCCTCCACTTTGAGGTTTACAGATCAACACTGTTCAAAAACCTTCTGTACAACACAAGTCTAAAGGAGATATTGGGTCGTAAAATTTCGATAAATACATTGGACCTACGAAGGAGATTGTCAAGTGGGCACCTCAGCTCCCAAACCTCGCTGAAGGTCAAGCTGACCCACAACAGCTAACCCACAATTTTAGTCCAAAGTCTTTACGCTGAGTCCATGTTAACAGTAACTTCTGCACACACAATTCACAGCTTGCCTGCATGTTACTCAACTCAAGGTCATATTTAAAAACAAACAAACAAAAAAAAAACCAAAAAAAACCCCAAAAACCCAACCAAGCAGCAAGCAACCAAACAGAAAAAATAAAAATATTTCTGTCTCCAAAGGGTAAGTAGCTTCTCGGTATTGCTCAGGGTCAGAACTGGCTCCCAAAGTTATTTAGGCACTTCTCTAAATCTCATTTAGCACCTATGGCCATAAGCAAAAAATCAGTTTTAAGAAATGTGTGCAAAGCCCTACAGAGCCTAGAGCCAAAGCGGAAAACTTAAGTTAGAGATGGCTGAAGTAGGTAGCAGGGCAGCGAGCTGTGCCATCACCTGCTGGGCTGGAGAACATCTCCGTCGGTCCCATCCTACCTAAATTCGAGAGTTACACGGCACGGCTCCCTCCGCGGCCCCGGGAGCTCATCAGCCCGCGGGCACCGCGATGGCTCCGCACACGAACACACCACCGCGCCCGATGTTTCCAGCAGCAGAAAAGCTCCCTCGTCAGAGAGAAAATAGCTTCTTTAACAAGCCATTTGGCAGAGTATCTCGGCAACTATTGCAAGCTGATCCACAAAATTAAAAGTTTAAAAATCACACTCTGCGGAGATCTGGTAGAGTTAACTTTCCAACATCCGTTCTCCTGTGGATTCAAACGGATTTCTGCATAAGTATTTTTCCCTTAAACATAAACCTGTAGATCATACCCCGACACAGCAATTTTCCTATGATCAGCCAAGTGAGCATCGGTATCATAGGACATGTTAGGTATATTTATTTTTAATAGGACTGAATTTAAACACCTTTATCAGAAAATGGCAACACTGGAGCTTCACTCAAGTGCTTTTTACAAGTGTCAGGTGCCGAATAAGTATTTGATACTCATGATGCATTGACAAGAATTACATTTCCAGAATGGTCTGAATTAGGCACTCAACTCCCATTCCATTCATGGCAATAAAAATTAGCTAACTGTCCTTCAATCACACACCATTACCAGGATGAGCTTCCCTCTACCTGCAAGTAGGCATTCACCTCATTATTCACAGACTCCATTAAAGGAAAATCACTCAGAACAAATTCTTCAAACTGCTCTAAAAGCAAAATAAGACATCAAAGAGGACAGGGGGGGGAAGACCTATATGGAAGTTCTCCAAGATCAGACTGCTGTTCATTCTTCATTCCAGTCCAGCCTCACTGCCAGCACTAGCCAGCATCAACAGCAGAGTAAGCTGGGAGAAACTTTGTCGTAAATAGGTACAGAATAATATATGCTTATAATATTATAATTATGTTATTATACAGAAGTGGATGCTTCTTCCCATAAAGGATTAAGTCAACCCTGAAGCTCACGCACACAAATATATATACAGACACACATATATATACATATCTTCTATTTATATAAAAACAGACACACAGAAGAGACTGTTGAAATCCTGTTTTCTTTCGTGTTCAATAAGCCCATATCCAATAAAATAATGCCAAACCCCAAATCAATTCACAGATCTCTTGGTCCCAATGCTATACCCTGATGGGAAGCTCCACAGATTAATATAACACTGTTTAAAAAGGAAAACCACATAACCTCATCAGCTTTAAATCTGCAGCAGTGATGTTAGCACTCACGCCTACTCAAATATTTTGTGTCTCTCAAGGGCATTCAGTCATGACATGAGTTTCTTGACTCATTGGGGGTGCTGGATAATCCAGTCATTCTGCTCGGACCGCTTAGCTGAACTGCTTTATGTAGTTTAAGATACATTAAAAAAACCAAAACAACGCATCAGGATGTCGAGCATGTTCACACGTAAAAGAAAAACTGCAAAAATTTCTGCAAAACTCTGCAGATTCCAATAGCTGCACTGACTCAGCGTGTCTGCAGAGCTGCCAGGCATTTAGCTATGCACATACTATCTTCTGCCCCACCTTCAAGTGTCCTATTAATAAAATACTCTTCACACATCAGCCTCAGCAAGGACAGCCCCTTTCCCCCCACCATCCTTTGAAACTGTTGCCACCCTTATGTTTTTCCTCCGTTCCATTGCACCCCTCCAGAAGGCAAAACAAATCTGAGATCAGGAGAAACAGAGGAACTTGCAGTAAAAACCTGTCAGGGCTCAGACGGCTTTGCCATACAAAACCTGTGGCACTACACAGTACTTTGCAGTTTACTGTTTATGCCAGCACAGACCTCCTGAGTGCCAAGACTTCATCATTTCTGTCATAGGGTTACACAGCTCTGCTACTACTGTCATCTTTAATTTCTTAAGTATAAAAAAAAAAAATCCTTGAATTGAGTAGCTAACCTTTTCAGATCAGCTATAGGGTACTCCCATACCATTATTTTACTTGTATTCAGCACCGTGCAACCATACCACACTACCTGCTAGCAATGCAATGGTAGGTAACTGATTTCAAACGGAAATGTTTCAGCTTCAAGTTGCATAAAATTTGTTTTAAACATTCTCCAAATGTATTTTTCCTGGATGGAAAATATAACTGGCTTCTGTGAAGCCATTGAACACTATTGATTAGCTAATACATTTTTAAAATTCTCTAAATAAAGGGGAGTAAACATAGAAAGTTATTGATCCATCTAAGCTAGTCCAGCCCCTTCATCTTAGAAAACCTGGTGACATTTCAGCAGGCAAACCCAGTATTTCCAACAGACTTTGGGTTGCCTGTCCCACACTGATACCCTGAAGCCGACTCTTCCCAAAGCCTAATTGAAACATTTGACTTCCATATTTTCAGGTGACACTACCATTAATTTTCTCTCACCTCAGTGAGAACTAGGTAAACTCAGCTCCATCAACCTTCTGGGAAAGGACATAAGAACACGACATCGGACGCTTCTGTCTGCTTGACTTGACAGAGGAGCTCTGGGGATGGAAAACCTACGCTGCCATGTCACAGACTCAAAGTTATACCTGCAAGCAATATAATGAACGGTATCAATGTTTCCATTCACACGGAACATTTCAGTATTGAAACTTATCAGGAAAATGAATGAGAGAGAGATTGCTTTGGGGAGAGATTGGGTTTTATGTTCATTTGTCTCAGTTTTGCCTAAAGTAAACCATCATGAGATTTGTCATCGATTACTGTGCTGCTTTATCCTGCCAGCTCACATATACATATGCCCTGTTCCACAAAGAACTATAAACGCGGAGCAGAAGATAATTAAATAGCCTAGTCTGTGCTTGGTTTCTTCAACAAGATAGCAAGACATGAGCAAAATTAACTTACCCCACAGTGTGGGATCACAGAGAAACAGACCCTCAAGGTTACTCAGATTTTCTTGGGCTCACCAGCTTCTGGAGAGCTGCTGCAATGTCCATCCACGGACAATCTGCCTGCTTCTCTACAGGTTTATAATAGGGGATAATCTTCTGTATTTTGGAAATTATTTTTCAATGAGTATGTACCAAGAAGGCACATCACTGGGTTTGACTTTTAACATTATCAATAGACTATAACTGCTTTTGTAAATATTTCAGGACCGGCCCATTTGTGCGAGATCAGCTTAAGCAGGGCTCACAAAGGAAACCCATTTTTCATGCTTTCATTGCTGTGTCAAACCATGTTATGGTGATGCAGGCTTCCTTCTTACTACTACTCTCTACCTAAGTGATTCACACACAACAACATGATCCACGCCTGCTTTATTCGGTACTTTCTATGACCTTGATCTCTGAATAACCATTTTGCTACAGGAATTTATGCAGCAGAGTCAGAAGTAAAACTGATTTGACCAAGATGCACGGTGCTTACAATCGTTCATTCTTGTCAAAAAGACTGAGGTGATTCTATAAGCCACTTGTCTCACGTGGCCTTACCTTTGATGTAGCTTGTCTTCTGCAATGGCAAACAAAACTAGTGCTAAAACCACTTCATATTAAAAACTCCCTAGTAAAAGGCATTTGCATAGAAAAAAATGCTTCCAAATTGCAGTCGTCGTTTGTAGCTTATACATATGGATGCTCAGTAAAGGTTAGCAATAGTGTTTTTTCTGCAAACACTGTCTTTCTGACACTGTTTTCTTTTTGCTTTTTGCTACTTTCTCTTACTTTAGGCAGTGACCTAAAGGCATCTCAGACCAGCATTACTGACCCAACACTACTGGAAAACTGTTCCCTTCTCTGTTCCTCCTTAAGGAACATTTTTGGAAAAGAAAACTGAAAAAAAAAATTACCTCAGTCTTGATCCATTTAAAAATAGCTTCCCAATTCAAAGGCATTGATAGCATAATTCTGAATATAGGCACTATTATGCAAAGAATAGTTGAGAAAACTCTCAACTTTCAGAAGATGCAATACTCTTCCCGTACTGTATCTCTACAGTTATCATTTGCTCTGATACAATTAAGGGACAAACCAAATACTAAGCAGGAAGAAGAAGAAATGATGTATGACAGCATATCAGCAAATCTATCAATTCAGTTATGAGCACCTACAGAAAACTGGGTTTATCTCTACCAGGACCCGAAATCCCAGGCGTTTATCCCATCGCCAAACCAGGCTGCAATCAGTGAGATCCCACAAGTAGGTACAGGGTATGGAAAACTTTTTTCTGGATTTATGTCACTTTCAGAAGCTTATGGAGTTGGGGTAGGGGGTTTCTTTGCTAAAACTAGCTAAGTCGACTTTCAGTCTCACTTAAGAAAACACAAACCAAAAAACCTATATGAAAAAACCCCCTTCAGAGGCCAAAAGGGAACAAGCCCAAAATACAGTTCTGAAAGCTAGAAAATACTTGGAAAAATCATTGCAGTTGACACTGGATAACACATTTAATCATATTCAAACATTTGTTTAAACACCAAGCTCTCTAAAGCTACCAAGCCTGTAGATGATTTATGTAGTAACTATGTAAACTGCACCGGACCTTTTAATTTTCATTACACAAGGAGCTGTGCTGAAAATCTTGCCAAAAGGCCATGATACAAAATCAAAATTTAGCAAAATATATTATCTCTTCTTGCAAATTCATTCACCTCTTGCAATTTTAGGCCTATGTCCAACACAGAAAGGGTTATTTTTAGCTCTTTAAAAGAACTAATAGGAACTCCATTGTGAAACACACTGTTTCTTGCAAATAGCCTCATTATTTAAAAGATCAAAAGCATCTTGCTACCATGTGATGTAACTAACTTTGATCTGATGTTGTCTACTCCAACTTCAGAGGAGATAATTATTGGACTGTTAAATTTTTTTGCACTCTGACTGCAAATGTCTCATTTATTCCTCTTTGCACTACAGATACATTTACAATTAAAGGATTACATCAATATTAAAAATGCGAGTCTCGCAACAAAATACTGATAGGCAATTTACAGTTTGTTAAATAAACAAGCATGTTAACTCTAAGGAAACACACAGAAGTATCTGCATTTGTATCTAGCCAACAAAGACAATAAAACTATCAATTAATTATTCTGTTGATGAGATATGACGATTACATGAGAAACTTTAGTGCATTTGAGAGTTTCCTACTGTTAAGAATGGATTCAACAAACAGATTCTGAGCAAGTTTGTAGCCCTGGTATATTGTGCCGGAAAGACAGGGATCAGGGCATTGCTGTCATCATCTCTCCACTTTAATCATGTAATTTCCTTCAAATCCTTTGAACATTTTCTGTTATTAATACAAACATACACAAACACCATGTTTCATTTTCAGTTAAGTCTGTCACAAATGAGTGATCTACTCGTGAAAATAAGAAAAGTACATTAATCTGGTGCCTAACTTACAGCTCCTTTTTTTTTTTTTTCATTTGTTCTGTATTTGTGAATTCCATATGTGAACAGGTACTTTACCAAAGAAATCTCTGATCTACCAACAGGGTGAATACAACCGCATTGTGCCATGACAGAGCAGTTTTGGTTTCCCCTTGAGACTGCAAAGAATCGGTAACTGCGGCATCTTTCATCTTGTGTGGGTCTAGTTTCATGCTTAGCACCATCTTAGCATTCTGTCGTCTTCTCCTGGAGATTTTCATCATCTTATATTCATCCTTAGTCACATTGCCATCACATACCTCTCAACGTGCATGAAAATTTATGTACCTTTAATTTCTAAATGACACACAGCAGAAGGCATAATGAAGCCAAAGCTAGATGCATTACAGACTGGATGCAGACTAGAATAAATTTTTCAGAAGGTACATAAAGGACCTAGATGCAAAACTCCTATTAATTTTAATGGGAACTGCATGGTCAGAAATGATCTATGCAATAATCTGTGAAGTGATCCTCCAGCCACAGTTGCCTTTGCCAATACGTATTGTGATCTGTTGTTGGGGAGAAATATCAGTGCAATTTATTTCTGCTTCTCAAACAACAATTAGTCACCTGCTGCACACTAGATTTGAAATCAACATATTTCAGTAAGGCAAGTAAAGTATACTGCCCAACAACTTACCTGCCTTTTCAATATTTGATTCCTTTTAACAAAACCAATTCCATAATAAATGACTTCCACAATTATAAAGCCACATTTTTATTTTTATCCAGTAAAACAATGTATTACATTAATGTACCTAGAGAAATAGAACTAAACCCTCCATCACCAGTAATTATTATATTTTATTATGGCTTGATAAAAGGATATTGTTATACAAGCACTGAATATCCTATAATCCAAATTAAGGCTCTATTCACTAATGAAAGTATTTTTCACGCATAAGCTTTAAAGCCAGAATGCAAAATGAACAGCACATTGAAATATGTTATTGTTTGACTAAGTATTAACTATGTTGTTCTTTAGATCTGACTGAATAACACTAATGTACTCTGCCTTTGTTCAATGGTTTAAATAAAGAAAAAAGAAAAAAGGCAGCTATTAGATTTAAACATATTTTGGATTCCATTAACATTTGCCATGAGGAAAGAGTGTGGGGGAAAGCAGGTTCTGTCAGGAGGGTGCTTTCATAAGATTTAACAGTGGGAACCCTCAGAACATCACCATCAGTGAGGACTTCCATGAATTTACCTGGACTTTTGTTAGTTTGGTGAGAAGGCACCAAATACATTGATTTTTATCTTACCGTATTGACTGTTCATGACAAAAAAAAAAAGTAGCTACAAACCTGATTTTCAACTCACTGAGCTTGACATTGTGCACAAAAGGGACACCCATTGTAATGCCAAAAATAAGGTTTCAGGAAGGAGAAATAAAGGGAAACGACCACGTACAGAAGGCAGTAGCAATTAGCATCGGATACCATAAGATGCTTGGCAACAGCAAGACTATCGGGCATGGTGGGAGGTATTCAAAGGTTTACATGACTTGGTTTCCGTGGGTGCGAATACCTGATCAAAGCAGGGAAGGGACTTGTACAGTTTGCAGTTATTTCAAGTTCTGAAAATTAAGTCACTCTGGAAAAGGGAGTAATTAAAAATGTTCTTGGAGAAGGAAAGTGGGCGTAGTTCATGTACTCACCCATCACTGACAGCTCTGCAGAGCCACTGCTGTTCTCGTTTTTGTAGGTGACTACACACGTGTACGTCCCAGAATCGTCATCAGTCACGTTTGATATGAGTAGGTTACTGCCAGCCAGTAACGAATACTTTTTGGACCTGAAACATGGATAACACATGTCCACAGTGTGTTAAGGTGCTCTCTCTATCTAGAAAAATACACACAGTAAATTATGCTGTAAGTAGTTCTCAGCTGTGATTTTTGCTGTTAATAGCTTTGCACTTCCATTTTAAATATCAGCCAGATGACATTTATGATCAAATTCCACCCTCGGATTTGGCGCAGAGATGAGTTATAGCAGCAGGTTAAGAGACACATCCAGTCTCATTACTTAGGAGGAAAATCTCATAGCCTCCAAATCCACCCCACTGAATTTGAAACGTTACTCAGTGGTTTGCCTGTACTTTGCTCAAGGAAACATACTGTTAGATACATGACCCACGGAGGACTGAGCTACCTGGTGGGGAGCACTTCGTCTCCTCGCAGCCACGTGAAGGTGGGAGGGGGGTACCCAGAAACGCAGCACTCCAGAACAGCATCCTTCCCTTCCATGGCCACCACGTTTGACGGTCGCTGCAGGAAAAACTGCTGCCTGTGCAAACCTGGATCTACAAGAGCAAAAGACACCGGTATCGTCCATTAAAAAAAAAAAACAAAACAAAACAAAAAAACCCAAACAACAAAACAAGACATTCTTTTTGTTGGGGATGAGGAATATGAAATGACTGATCAATAAGGGACCCAAGAGACCACAGCTTTCACAGATTCTTACTGATGAGAAAAATAGAAAATCATAGTACAGACATATAAAAAGTGTATCAAATGGCAATCTTAGAGCTGCTTACAGGTTGAACCCAAGGGAGCAATTTGAAGGCAGAAAAATACCAGCTTTTGGGAAAGTGAGAAAGGACTGTTTATAGCCTGGTATTAAAGTCAGGTCTTGGAAAGCCACAGGAAAAGGCACAGTCATGGCAAGAAGACAGAAATACACATAAGGTTAAGAGTGGCACTGGATTAATGACACTATTTTGGAGTTGCAAGAGGGAAGTTCATAAACACGGCAGGTGAGAAAAGAGAAGGAAAGCTTCAAGTTAGGAAAACACGGAAAATGAAGAATGAAATAACTTGAAAAGTCTGAACCGAGAAGGAATAAGTAGAAAGGTGAGTGCCCCAAATTCTCCTTTGCCTGACCAAAGGTGTCCTCACCTGTCACAGCCAGCCCCAGACACCCACCTGTGGGCAGCTGAGCCAAGCTCAGGGTGCCCGCTTTAGGGTGAGCTCAATCTCTGCCTCTGACTGGCATGGGTGGATCACCACTGACCAGGGGACAACCTAGACCCAAAACCCACACGTTGTGCCTGAAATACCAGCAAAGAGAACCATACACCAAGGAAATCAGTTGGGTTGGTTTGCTTTTTAAATGAGTCTGTTCCTTCTCTCGGAAAGGACTTCATTTTCTTATCACAGATGTTGAAACAAATGTGCTGGACTAGAGCCATTAAACATTACTCCTTGTTTCCTGACACAAACATAAAAAAATACACACTATAAGTGAATATTCCCACCAAATTAACAACTATAAGATCTTCCAGTATCATCTCCAAGTAATTAGTTGGTTCTCCCATACAAGTCGGAAGAAACTGTAACTAGCTGCGTGCATTTGTTACGGATTTACAACAGCAGCGTATTTCAACTTCTTACAGTAACCAGATGAACGTGCAATTTCCAGCCCTTAGTAAGTGCAACTGATGCAGAAGTTATCACACACAACTCAATAGCTTCAATCTGTGAAGACATTTTAGCTGATCGCAATGATGCCTTTGGCCTGTGAATCGCATGGCATCTCTTGCAATAACCACAAATACATATATTAACTTAGCGATTAAATACAATGCAATTAAATACATAGGAGCTAACTAGCAGAAAACCAAACCTTTTTTTTAGTTTTTTGCTTGTTTGTTTTGATTTTTTAAGTCAGTTGTCCAAAGGTGAAAACAGATGTGCAAAACCAGAAAGCAAACAAAATCTGCAGATAGCATCCAGTTCTTAATACAGGACTGTCTCCTTCCCTTCAAAAACACTTAGTTCTGAAACCACAAAAGAGGTTGTCTGATTAAAATAATGATCTCAGGATGGAAGATGTGAGCAGCAGTATGAAGCACAGCCATAAAAATACAGGGAAAATTACATCAATGAAGATTAAATTTGAAGGCAGAAAAAGGAGATGATTGATAATTGAAACTATAGGCTTTAGTAGAATACATCTGGCTGAGAGGGTTCTTCAAATACATCCAGAATAAATGGGATTCCAGAGCTGGTATAGCCTGGATATTAGACAAAGCTGCAAAATCCTAAACCACACAAAAGCAGCTCAATATGTATTGCCGTTCCGTACTTGGGAAAAAGCAGGATAGCACATTCACATTTTACAGCCATGTGAAATACATTTTTGTTGTATTGGAGACTAGAAATAATGTTAATGAGACATCACTGTTGTCTTAACTCCTCCAGTGAAAATAATGTTTTCATTCTAGCACTGCCAACAATTTGAAGATCAGTTAATATCTAGCATAGACTAAAACAACACCATATTTCAACCAAAATGAAACACAACAGTATTTTATCTGGGGTTTTTCTTCTCTTCTGTAATTTGCCTAGCAAAATTTTGGACGTTCCCAAGGGACATACTTGAATGAACATCCTAATGAAAGCAAAACTGTTAGTGTTAAGGTACGCAGGCAGATAGCTAGACCAAGCCCAAGTTTAAACTAAGAGGCTACCAACATGAGAAACTGCTGAACACTGGAAGGGGAAAGTCACCGTCCAACGCCAGATTGCGACTCAAATCATTAGACAATAATAGTAGATGACTGAGGATGGACTCAAAGGTAGGTAAGTATTTTTAATTATTGTTTTGGGATCTCTTACTTAACCTAAAACCGTCAAAACTGCTTTAGGCTAAAATGTATTTCAAATTAGTTTTGTATGGAATGGGTAGCTACATATAATTTCAGCATGAGAAAATACCACTACTACACATCCCTGTAACATCTCTCTGCTTTTATCCCCACTAAAGCTTACGTTTAATAATCATCATCTCATGTCTTGCTTAGCTCCCTCTTGCAACATTTATTCTCCTTTAGGACAGCTCCTTCTGCCTCCACCTCCAGCAGCCAACTGTGCCTGTCCCGTGGTGTTGCCTTGAGCTGGCTGCTGCTCACCTCCTCTGCAGAGAAATGCCCCGTTGCCCGGAGGAGGGAGAGGGTCCCTGCTCTGCCATAGCACTGCTGTTGCCTCCTCTTCTTCGTTTTCAGCTCTCGCTCCACTCAAGACTCACAAACAGAAGCCTAAGCTTGTATTTGACCTTTTCTGACCTCCCTAATGATATAGCTGCTAGCTGAAAAGGTGGCATCTTCTCTACACCCCCTTTTCATCCGGAAACGCAGCTCAAAAGCAGCTAGAAACCAAACGTGTCGGTTGTGAAGCAATGTTTTGCTGCTTGATTTCCAGTTGAATAGAGAGTGCAGCTTAAAGCCACATAAAGAGTCAAAGAAAACACCTGTTACGGGAAGGAAAAAAGAAGAAAATATCTTATTCTTTTCAGAAAACAAGAGGAGGGAGAGAGTTGTGGGTTCAAACCCATGAAGCTCAGAACTTGCACGTTATTCAGGCAAGTCCCTAGCAAGGGCTGAGCCTCCCAGGAGATGACAGCCATGCCCTGGGGTGTCACGGGTGGGAGTTAGCACCCACTGGACCGAACACAGCCACCCCAACCACAACTGCCGTCAGCCCTTACGTCCCTGCCGTGAAGGCGAGCGTCAGTTTTACTACCAGAGGCATCTGGATGGAATAACGAACACGTTTGTTTAAGCATCGAGAAGAAAACCAGAGCTTTCACGATACAAAAGGCTAGTTAGTAAGGAGGACTGACATGCTATCACAGGCTATTAAAGTTGGCATATCACCACCTCTGGCTTTGTGCCACCTTCCGAAAAACAGAGGCAGTCTAAAACCAGAGCTCAGTAACCAGGACACGAAAGGCAGCGTTATCTGAAGCTACGATTACTTAACCATAATCCTACAAAGCACTGAGGGGTCTCCAAAGGCACCCTTTCCTTCGGGTGGATGTCCACAATTTCCCCTCAAAGAGCTGAGATCCACCCTGAACAACAGAATGGTGTTGGACATTAAAAGAATTCATGGACCAAAAAGTCTGTGGGACCACAGACCGCAAACCTCTGCAGTACAGTGTTATACTGAAGGCGGTACAGCTACTTATGCTTGTCAGGGGAAAAAAATGAAACAATTAAAAAAATAATCACTAAACATGTTCTGAGTAAACCCTACAAAAATGTGCATCACTGACACATCAGACCTTGTGAGGAAATCAGGCCTTTTTGTGGGCTTAAAGCAGTACACCTCTAGTGCCCAGGCAGCCATTTCAGTATTTGATTCAGATTCGTCTGGTAAAATTACTTATTATTGCACCAGTGCAACCAGTTATTTCCAGCTGAGAAATAAGAGAGATTGGTCCATCAAATTAGATTTTCATATTAGAGAGAAAGGAAAAAGACAGCGAGGAGATTTCAAGACTAAAGGACCATTAAATTTTGTTTCTTGTCTAAGACAGGCCACAGAATCACACCCGTCCTGAGCTCAAAAGCATGTTTGAATAAAGTGCCTTCTTCAGGAAGGCATCCAGTCTTGATTATAAAGATATCCAAGCTCTTGTTATGCCCTTCTCCACTTGATTAAAGAGCACTCCGTGTATTCTCCCTGACAAGGTACTTGTACACTATAATCAAGCCCACATAATCAACCAACTATGGACTAGCTTCAGCAGATGAGAAATTCTTTGCATGAAGCCCTGGCTCCATTGGAGGCACCGACTCCATTTCAGCCACGATTTCATCTCTTACGCACTGACACGGCATTTGCGGCCCGAGCTCACAGCTGCCGTGCCCCCATCCCCAGGGATGCGATACGCCGACTCCCCAGCCTGCAGAGCACCTATCACCTTGCTGGCATTTGTTGATTTTATTTTAACAAAGTTCTATAAATTCATGTTTAAGAATGAACAGATATGCCTAAAACTAATTATAAAGCGGTGAGCTGTAAGAACTTATTTTCCCCGAACAAAGCCAAACCTCATTTTACATTTAGCATTTTTCTTGAGCACACAACGTGCAGTAATGAGGTACAGCTATACACATATTTTTCCATGCTCGTTAAATCAATGATACATAGTTGAAATTCAAAACCACAAATAGGAGCTGCAAATGTGTGATTTCAATAGTCCCCATTACACCGATATATGAGAATACCACACTATTTGCAAAAAAAATACAATACACCTTCGCAAAGCTGTATTAGGATAAATCGCTTTATCTCCTTTTTATAGATGGTTAATGGAGTAACCGAGATATTTTGTGATGTAACTAAGGACATATATATGTACTTCGCAGCAGGCAAAGGTCCTGAATTAATTTTTTTTCCTCATGTCAAAGGCATAACTTCTGCCTCATTTTACCAGCATACTTTACAGCCAATCACCGATTGTTCTCTCAATAAGCCCTCAGATTTGCGTCAATATGCATTGATAAGAGTTGAGGATGTATTTAATTCTCATACCAAACTGGTCTTAAGCAAGTAGAACTCAAGACAGTGCAATTTATTTCTGTCTTCCAAGAAAAATAAAGCTGCAAGCAGTTCACTTGGATTCAGCAACACAGATACAGCTCTTCAGCACTGGAGGAGAAAAATGTTACTGCAGTATTTTAGCTACATTATATATTGAAAAAAAGAAGAAACGCTTTCATAAAATGTGCTGCATCCTATTGTATGGTATTTCACTGTGCTAAGCTACTTTGTGCTACAGTGCATTTGTAAGTGTTGTTCAACTGACAAAAGACTCCCATCGTATCATAGCCATGAAAATTTTTCTGAATGTATTTGGATAATATTGTACTTTCCCAGTACAATTTTATTTTTTATTGCAGTAGTTTTTATATTGCAAATTACAGAACTGAGATGCCTTTAATGTGACACTGATGTGATGGACTATCTCTAAGTGTTCATAGTCACATTTCTAAATTCGATTAAAAGAGATAAAGATTTATACCAAATAAAACCCAATTTTGCTCTCTGCTGTCAGCGAAGAAAGGCCAGCAAAATTCCCCAACCTGATCTCACCATCATGCCTAAAGGCTGAACACTTAATCCCAATGAGAAAGCAAGGGTTATGTGTGAACAGCATTAGAGAAATCTGTCATTAAAATGATACCGATCTCTCAATATACAGAATGCATTAAAATGCATAACCAGAATGCAGTCACTACTTTGGGATTTTGCTTTTTTGCCTCCATCTCCCAACCCCCTTGCTAGCATTTTTCTGCTTCAGCCCTTCTGCCCTTCCCTCCCATAAAACGCAAGCCTGGCTCAGCTGAGCTCTGGGACGTGACATGACCAGGAGCATCCAAGTAGTAAGGACACACAAAGATTGTACCATTAGCACCGACACGCATCAGGGCATGAAGACATTCTTCTTACTGTAGTAACTTCAAAGGACATTAACTAAAGTGCAAGGAAAACTGTGCCAAGTCGCTGCTGGAACGTGAGACTATACATCAGGGGTCCTATTTCCAGCTTTAATGATGATTTCTTGTGAGATGCTCAGTTTCCTCATCCATAATGAAGACAAAAATATTTACAGGCCTTTGACTTGTTCTTTGAGATCCTTAGGTAAAAGGAGAATATAAAATTTATTACTGCAGGGGTAGCGAAGGGTCATTGCTGGCTTGTATTTAGAAGAGAAAAGGAGGAAGCTTTTTCTCTAGCCATTAAAGTTTTAGAGGCAAAATTGAAACAGAATGAGGAACTGCTCCATGACTACATTATCTTCTATCCCGAAAATAGAGAATAGAGCTGAGGCAAGAAAGTAGCAACACATTTACACTCTTACTTTCAGCTGAGCAGAGCTCTGGCAAACGTTATTTTAGACCTACATCGTCCTTGAGATGCAAAGACACAAGCAATTAAGCAGCAGTGGTTTGATTCAGGTAGTAACTGAATCCAGAGAAGAACCTAATACAAGATTTGCAATGTGGCCTTATGAATATAACTGGAAAGATTTTACTCCCAGTCCTAGTCTGTTATGAGTTGAAAAAATAAAAATAATCCCCCAAAAATCAAATCAAAGACTAGCTTAGCCAACTTTTAGAAACAAACAAGTAGCAGCCCCAAACTGTTGCGTGGCTTTTAATTAGTAAATGGGACAATCTTTTAAATCATTTTTATGGCCATTCTCCAAGCTTCCTCCAAACCTCCTGCACCATTTCTGACACACTATGTCACACTGACCTCAGCAGGGAAGTCACACGTCCTGTACCATGACCCAGCCACCACTGGCATTATCCTTACCAGGATCTCATTAGCCTCTCTCACAGCACTTGTTCTGCTGATGACTCAAGATGAACCTCCAAGATTTTTGTCAGGGGTGTTTGCTCCAGCCCCTAGGAAATCCTATGGCTAATAGGACCAATCACATTAAAATAGTCATCTTTTTTTTTTTTAATTCTGCCCCATTTTTAGAGTTCTGTCTAGCAATCCACATTCTTCAGTATCTACCACCTCTGTGATACATGCACATGCCTTCAATTGCAGTTTTATTGCTATATGGTATATTAGAGAGCATAGGATCAAGAATATATATCCCTGGCTTTTAGTGAGGGCTCCCACTAGAAATATCTGCTCAGTAACCATTTCTGTTTGGAGACTTGATGTCTACAAATCTCATCTAGCTTATAGATACCATATTTCTTTTCAATTTCTCTAATTTCTCAGGTGTAAATCCTCCCAGAAATCTATGATAATGATGCAAATTACCACCAAAAATTTATGCTGACATCTTCTGCTTTCATACAGTGATACTGACTGATTTTAATTGCATGGACCATTCTATTATTTGGTCCCTCAAAGATGCCAGCCTGACAGACCATCAGGTACTCAAGGGTTGGTTTCTTTGTTCCAGACCACTGGAAACTTCAGTATTCAAAATTTATGGTCAAGAATTAATGGTCCTGAGAATTTCTCAGCTCCTCCAGGAACTACATTTTTATCTGGATATAATGACCTGAAAACATCTGGGTTTGGACAAGCTTTTTAAGCCACTCATGTCAAGACAATAATAATTTATTTTTTTAATACAAACATACTTTTAAATAATCAATGCCATACATACAAGCACATATTTTTTTCAAAAACTAGTTGTTGGGTTTTTTTTTTTTACTTTTCTGCCTTGTAAATACTGAAAGAAGTTCTTCTACTTTCATCCATTCATAGTAATATTGTTTTAGTTATATTTGAAAAACATTTCTACCCTAAACTTTACTAATTCTTGATAACTTCCATTTCTTTGATTCCTTTGACTCTCCACAAATTCTGGTTTTTTAGTTCATAATTACTATTATCAGATTACTTGCTCCAATTTTTAGATTTTTCTCATTTCTTTGTAACCAGACTGCTGCAGGTTTCAATTAAGACTGCCTTTCTTTTCAGTATGTTACAGCAACATTGCACTGTGTATATATAAAATACGCTTCCAATTCCCCGATAGTCATTTAAGTCATTCCACTTAAATTCTCTCTAGCTGCTAATTTGACTCCTGCACAAGGGAATTATCTTCTGGTTCAAGAAATAACTTTACAAAATGTAGTGGTGATGAAACAGTTGCGTATGTTTTGCTAGCAAATTGGGTTAATGGCCAGAGAAGCAAGTAAAGTGTTTCATGCAATTAAAAAACAACCACCACCACCATCCCCGCCCGCCCCCCCCCCCCAAAAAAAAACCCAACCTCAAAAATCTACAAGTTCATAAAAAGCCAAACCTGGATGCGACCTTCAGTTGCAGCCATCATCTCTGATGTTTAGGATCTATAATAGTCATAGTCATTAATAGTCACTAATAGTTTATTAGTGTGTCGTTATTATTAGTAGAAAATAATGCTCCATATTAAAGGTCTAGTGCCACTATTTAGTATAAAATCTCAAAGCAGGAATGCAAAGGCTGTTCCAAGACTACAGAATTCCCTTGCGTTTGGGATTCTTTGTGAACTGCATTTTGAGAGCAGAATCAGTGACAAATTTGAAGTGAACTACCTTGTTCTTCTCTGCCTACCCAAATTTGCAAACCAGCCTATGGTCCACTAGTTGAAAGCATCTGCATCCTTAAGCTAGCTCAATTTCATAAGGTTGATCATACACCAGGAACCTTCCAATAACAACTTATGCTTTCAAATACATTCCAAAATAAAGTACATAATATTCTTAAGGTTCTTGCTCTGAACTCAATCTGTGCTTCAAATACAAGTACTAAAACCAATCCCAATTAGGACAATCACTGAAACCTCTATGCATATTTCATAAACACACTAATATGGCAACTAGCCAGGGAGTTGTTGAGCTCTTTAGTAGATATTAGTTATCGTTTGTGTGATTGCATTGATCTTGAGATCAACCCTGTGCTAAGAGGACACACTGCCTGTACATACGTCTCTGCCTGCCTGCTCATTTTTATTTCCAACTAGGCAAGCCACTGTAACATGGGAAACTGATATTTATATGTATTATGCAAGAGATTACTTAAGCACTAATCAGATTTATCTAGGGGAGAGAGGCAAAATAGCTCATTCCCCAGGATTATTAATAAGCATTTTAAATTTAACCTTTTTTTGTTAAAGGTCAGAATACAGCTAGCTTATAAAGCGACCTCAGCAATGGTATTCATTTGGGCAGCTGGAAGTAGGGATAACCCAGATACTGGAAGCTATTATGTGGTTATTTTGTAACTAGGAATTTATCTGTAAGAATACACACGGAAAGACAATAGCAAGTGTGTGCGTGTGAATACTCTCGCACTGCTGCCTTGTTTCCAGACTCGACTTTAACAGATGACACCTTAGGAGGATTTATTTACCAAAGAAGAAAATATCTTTCCCCCAGTCTATCCAAATACTACTCATAATTTAAAAATCAGAGTAATTACACTATTACTAAGTAACCCAGCATGTTCTGTGACAGGGCATACCCCATCCAGTGGTTCTCTCCTAAGGAGGTAGAAATGAAACCTTTAATAGAAATTATCCCAATTCAGCAGCACAAGTGATGCCTACGCCGGGCGTGCTGCTCAGGGCAAGGCTTTTGATCCATTTGGCACTTGGGTTGAAAGGCAGGAGGAGCAGCGACTAAAAAACCACCCGTGATATAAATACAACTGATAGAAAATTCAGTACAAAAATAAACAGTTCCAATGGCTATTACTGGGTTTAAGTGTTTAACTTTTTCTGCTTGCAAGAATATAGCTTCAGGTTGCTAGTCATTAGTTTTTCATGTAGTTTATAAAAAATTGCAGATTAAAAAGCCTTTTCCCCCAAGTAAGTGCTTATAGAGCACACTAACAGCAAGTCTATAAAGATCTCCTGAATAAAGTACGAAATTTCCCCTGTGTTTACCAAAAGGCAGGCTCTGTACAGTAAACACTATAATTCTTTTCTAAACTATTATTAATTTATCAACATTCACTCCCTCAGCTACTGCCTCAAACTGGAAGCTCGTATTCCGTTGGTAGCCGAGTAACTGAAATCCCTTCCAAGGCATCCTCAGCTCTGTACAGAGGCTCGCACACTTGCGTGCATCACCTCGCTGGTAAACGAGCATCAAAATAGACCTGGTATAAACGAGTTCAGCTTATACCATGATCTAGATCCATCTCTGGTGTCGTGCATCGCCCCTGCGATTTGTGCATCTATAAATGACACTGGTTTCGCTGGTGTTTTTGTTTGGTTATTTGTTGTTGTTGTTGTTTGTTTTTTATACGTACTGATCAGAATTAGGGCAAGGCACCCCTGCAGGAAATAGGCACTGGAGAACATAAACATGAAATTGTTTAGATTTAAAAAAATAAATAAATAAAAAAACCCTGAACTTGTGAATTTAAGTGGGCCACATCTGTTGGAAACCTATTTTCATCTAAGAATAAACACTGTTAAGCACTAGCTGTTGAGGTTAAGAGTAAGGTAAAGAGCTGACTTCGACAATTAGTGGCTGTTAGGGAATGTACATCAACACGGGGATCCTCCCAGGGTATAAAAGATGAGAAGAAATCTTTAAGTTATCTCTGCACCTGATACAAGCTCAGTGTGTTGCATGAGGAACTGATGGCTGAGCTTCAAAGAGATTGTGTGCTTCAGCTTAGCCAGACCTTCCTCAAGACTAACTTTAACTATAAAACTCACATTAAACAACAAACCCATAGCAAACAACACAATTCAGTATATTCCACCCCCTTCATCTCCCACGCAGACATTTCCCTAATCAGATGTCCTCAGACAAGATGCTTCCTGCATTAACATGACTATTCAAAATCAAGCTAAGCCAGTGGTAACTGCAAAACTCAGTCAGTGCCACGATGCTATGTTGTATTTAAATAGCTCTAACGTTGCCATTGCTTTTCTTCTAACAAGCGGAGTCACTTAAGCATCAAAGCAAGCCTGAGCTCATGAGGCAACTTCTGTTGTGCGTGGTTACTTAAACACGGCCAACCAACCTCTCCTTCCTAATTCCTTCTCATGGGATCCATCTCTACTCGGTCCTTTTTGCTGCTGTTATCCGTCTGTCCTCAGAAGTGCAACCGCGAGGAAGGAGCCAAATCGCACAGCAGCAACCAAACTCTACTCGCATTAAATATGAAGGAATTACATGATATTGTTACCGTTATCTTGCACTGCAGCTCAGCAGACAAGCTCAGGGACAGAGAAGGAACCTCAGTAATAGACAATAGTACAGCGGCAAATTACTTGAACGGCTAATGATAAATGCAGGATTATTATTTATAAACAGAGAATTAATAGCTTTCAGGCATCAAACTACTCAACTTTTGCTTTTAAAATGTCATCTGTATTTCTGAAGTGTACAGACCTCCCAAAGAAACTTACACATTAATTTACAGAAGCAATGAATTCAGCTAAGAATTAATTCCTTAGTACTGTTTTGTATAAGAACTTTGGGGGGAGGGGGGGTTGTGCAGTAGCATTATTCCTTCTAAATTAATTAGGTGAGTGCATGTAGTTATCTGAATATGTATTTCCTCATGTTTTCAGTATTTGCTGAAACTTTCACCTGGGATTAAGTTTCTGGACCCCAGAGAAGAGCACTTCAATTAGAAAGGTGAAAAAATGTGCATTTGAAATGAGCTTTCTGCCAAAAGCTGCAATGGCTACTCTTAAAATTAAGAGCAATTGATAAAACCTGACACAATTAAAACTCCTCAAGAATTTTGCTCAGGTTTGTTGGGCTTTTTTAGAAAAGCTCTTCAAAATCTGTTCTCATAAGGTCTGCGTACTTCTACAGGCACGGGGTTTCTGATGGAGGATTTAGCGAGGCTGGAGCTGTTTGTAAAACATGTTTATTGATGTGCTGGGGGGAGAATTGGCCCCTCCAGACCCTCCCCAGCCAGAACTAACCACACAGAGGAAAGACACTTGCAAATGGGCACTTGTAAAGTGTCTCTGAGTTATCAAAGTAAAAACTTCATGCCCAGTGCCTTGCCCCACCTTTCAGACACATTAAACACCTACAAACTACTTCTCCTTGGTAACGGAGGTCAAAGGCTCAACTATTCCTTCATTTACCTGGTGAGTTAAACTACAGGCTTGGGTCTGGTAGGGTGAATTTTACTTTTTGGTCCAGAAAATCAGTAATTCCTCCATCCAAATATTTTGGTTTTCTAACCTGTATTCTTGCTGGATGATGAATTTTTCTATCAAGAGGAGATACAAATATCTCCGGATGCAGCATAATGTCGAATCAAATATTTAAGCCACAGGCACTTTACTAAAGAAACTAAACGACAAAAGATGCTTATCCCTTGTTCTTTTTTCTTGCATTCTCTTTGGAAGCTGTAGAGAAGATTAGAATTTATTTGCCTGGATTGTGGTCAGTTTTGCCACAAATCCTGACAGATACACTGTGTGTTCAAAGAAATCACAACCACTATCTGTGGAAGAAACAGCATTTTAAAAATACAGAATTATGATATACTACCTACACTTTTTTGTTGTTTTGTTGCCTATTCCTTTGAATGGGATTTAAGACTTCTTCATTTTTTTTCTCCTCACTAACCAGGGGGAAAAAGGCCAAGAAGAGTATTCTGCCTTCACTAATTATGGAAGTGGAGAGCTGCAACTGAAGAAGATTTCTACCAACAAGCAAAAACAGGAGGCAGAATTAGCAGCAAAGTATCAGCTAGCTCTGAACCATGAAAGCATGCACACGAGAACAAAATTCCCAAGAGGCTCAATAAGATCTGAATTTTTGTTTCAGGAGCACCACTCATTTCTTACAAGAGCTGCTGTCTGCTCACATTATCCTGAAATGAGACCTTGTGCTGCTTGCCCTGAGCCAAAGTCTGACGGACTCCACTAGTTCCTTGTTATATATTTTCCTCATTATTTGCTCCAGTGTTTCCCTGGTATAAAATTTTAACATGCTAGGAAGAGATAAATTAATTCCCCTCTCTCCTATAGACAGCCTGAGAGAGGCCATTTAGCCAGGACGTTAACAACCGAAATTGGGAAAACGAAGAAACATCAATCCATCCACAAATGATCAGAAATGTAGAGGCATAGCAAATTAACAATACTCAGAGGAGCTCAGGAGACTGAGGGAAATCTTCCAGGTCTGTCTAAAATACAAAGTTTTGTGATTCTTCTTAATTTTAATCAAGACATATGAAAAAAATATTCCCCCCGCCCATGGATCTCATTGCCATTAATAACCAGGGAGGCAGGAGTGCCTCAGTGCTGCCTAATGCATAAGGAACAGCACCGGGTTCACTGGGCTCACAGCAAGCCTGAAGCCCCCAGAACAGCCATCCTGGGGCAGCCCGTTACACCAGCAAACAGATGGGGAACAGGTCCATGCTACAGAGTTCAGGTGCAAGCTCTGGTCTGCAAAAAAGTAGGGGAAAAACCTGGCAGGAACTGCAGGTGATGTGTTCTTCCCCTGTTGCCTGCTGGTCTGGCTGTTATTTTGCTTTGCAGCTCCAAAAAGGATTAATACCTACTACTGTAGCAGAAAGCGAGGACACAGGCTTTGGTTTGTAATCCTAGGTTTAGAGGCTGCAGGGCGGTTGGTTCAGTTTTATGGTATCGAATCCCAAAGAAGAAACTGTAATCCCCCAAATCCCAGAGCTACAGACCACTCCTAGAAGCAAGGATGAACACATCAAGCTTCACCTGTGTTAGTACACGGACACTTCCCCGAGACTGATCCTGGCCTTCCTGATATCTATAGCGTCTGGACCACCCCAGAAGCCTGAGAATCCTGCTCAGTTACCTCTCAGTGAGAAATCATGCAAAGCAACATTTGTCTAGAAAATGCATATATAACGAATTTCTAAAAATACAACATCTCTGTCCTCTTTAATTAGTGGTTACATGTTAGTCTATAGAACTAGAAGGAAAGGAGATTTTGCAGCAATACCTTTTTCAAACCATTCTTCTGGTGCTCAGTTCTTGATATTATACTGCAGTGGTAACCATCTATTTAGCTGATGAGTTTAAGAGGGAGAGCAAGAAGCTCACTTGGCCATGAATTTAGGAGCAGGAGCATTACCTATCACAGCTAAACTGTGTCCGATCCCAAACTGTGCTCTGGGCAACTTGGCAGATCACATCAGGCACTGAAGTATCCAAGCGACCTAACTTTGAGTAGATAAATTCTGCAGCTAGTCCCAACAGATTGCCTTTCTAGTCAATGGGGTGAGAGGAGCTCTTCCAGAGAGCTCTTCGACAGTAATGACTGTACTCTCAGATGGGAAGTCCTTCTCTCTCCCCATTGACCATGTAAAAGAGACCAGCTTCATACGTATCTACATTTGGCACTTGAAGTTAGGTAGCGTGAATACTTTCCTCCAGTGTCAACTCCTCACCTTCGCATCCAACTGCTTCTAAAGGTCTCCAGGCTCTTCCATGTGAAGAACTTGGAAGCTTGTAGAAGTAACTGGAAAGAAAGTGGGATAAATCAGCCTAGCTGCCCCAGGAGAAGTGACCACTCTTTCAGAGAACCAAAGGACACGACCAAACAAGAGAAAAAGGCGGTATAGAAGGGTCCAGTTCTTACCTGCCAAAACTCGGACTTCTGCATCATTTCCAGTTCTCGAACTGGCTGGGTTTTTCGCCAGGCACCTGTAGATCCCACTGTCCCCGTGCTGAACCCTGCTGATCTGTAAAGCTCCGGAGGGCAGGACGGCCACCCGCGCGTCGGCCGGGCTGGGGAACACGTCCTCCTGGTTTCGCTGCCAGTGCACCACGGGCATGGGCTCCCCAACGACTTCACACTTCAGCAGGATCGTGTCTCCTGCAAAAGCCGTGACAGATTCTGTCTGGGAAAGAAACCTCAGTGGTCCTGCAAACACAAGCAAAAAAAGCAATTATATAGCTGCTGAAAATAGAAGTCACATGCTGTTTCCATGCTGATTTGGATTTTGTTAACAATCCAGACTAAAAAAAAAAATAAATAAAAAATTTACATGATATTCTGCAAACTGCTTGGAGATTGCTATAATGGCCGGGTGACTAACACTTTCCTTTGTAAATTACACTCATTAACAGCAAAGAAAAGATGTGTTATCAACATAAAGAGTAACAAATTGCACCTGTTAGTTACAAACCCACTCAGGAACAAATTTAACGAAGTATAGATATGCTATCACACAATCCAAACTGCTCAGAACAGGGTGGCATTCAAAGGAAAGCACAACTAAACCTACGTAAGGTTAAGAAAATGTTACAGTTGCATCTTGCTGCATTTCTTCTTCCCTCCAAATAAAAGGAAAAATACTCTGAAAAACCTCTGCTAAATAAGTTACTTGGGTCACATAATCAAAATACTTCAAACAGGGAATGGCCCGTGTCTGTTTTTCCATGAAATGCTTTTGACTCATGAGGGCAGGGAAGCAGAGCTGGGAGCTTTAATTGCACAACCCCCAGATGCCCCAGCCTCACTCGGTGCAAAATCGTGAGGACCACATCCTTCACAAGAAATACCCAGCAAGAACAGAACACCGTCTGCAAGATTCCAAGTGCAAGACGTCATCAAGATCATGGACTTCATTACCTGGAAGCATCGTTACTTTGCAGAGCATAGATAAACTTGAAAAGAAAGAAAAGAAAAGAAAAAAAAGGGGAAAAAAATCAGCCCTCTTTCCAGCCAAGTACAAGAAGGACGAATCAAGAAGATAAGCTGAAGCAACTGCTTGCATTAGGGATGTTCTAGAGACGGTGCAGACATATTCTGGGGACATGCTCTGGCTCTAGTCCTGGCCAGTCCCTAGAAATGTCCCCACCAGCCCCCAGCCCAGCCGGGCACGCTCGCCTGCCTGCAGGGGCTACCTGAAGCCACACCAGTAAACACCATCACTCAGACACGTCTGCAAACACGTGCCAAGTGCTGGACAGAGTGAAAAACTTAAAAGACAACACTAAGAGCCACCAAAAAGTATATAGGAAACAAGTATCTTTTAGATTATGTCAGCCAGTATACAGTGAAGGCTTTCAAAAAGGAGCTGTCAGTAGAGACTATTCTTTGCTTCGTCTGCTTCTTAATAAAGACCTCAATTTTCCAGGCATTAAAATGCCACCCAGATATTCAGCAAATCAGTGTACTGGGGAACGACTGTGTACCAGAAAAGGCATTTGAGTGGGAGGCCCGCATTTGTTTCCCGGTTCAAACACCTATTTTTCAAGTGTGATTTTGGGCCCCCACCTCGTCTCGGTTCTCCTCAAACACGTCGCTCCTGTCTCACGGAGCATCCACACGGACGAGATCTCGCAACCGGGGTGAAGCGCTGCCGTGAGCTGAAGCGGGGAAATTCTTTAGCAAGACTGAAACTGGCTCAGTGAAGGCTTCTTAATGGCATTTCCACACGTGAAAAAGAGCCTACATGAATCTAGTGTTGTGTGGGCAGTGGTATTTCCTAATTGCCAGGTTTACAAGCTATCCCCACGAACCAAGGGAGCGAGGAGAAGGCAGTCGCTCCCAACGCCACCCACGCAAGCCCTGCCACCCTCTGCACCCTCGCACACCTCCCCGTTACAGCAAGGATGCTACTTTCCAGCAGAGCTATTGGCACAGACGCACAAGTAACAGCTTTTCACCCCCAGCAAAGCTGGTGCAAGCTAGAAAAACAGAAGCGTTCAACGCTTTAATTAAAAAAAAAATTGAATATAAACACAGTGTGAACAGTGATGGAAAGCTGTTGAAAACTGCTGATTTTTCCAGGAGGAAAGACAACTAAATCTAACAATTTACTGTAAAAATGAGGACTAAAACAATTGCAATAGAAAGACTTTTTTTTTCCCCCCATGGCAGCACCATACCTGCCGTGCCCACGCGCACAGGCAAGTTCGCACTTTGCCCTGACTCTGCACCATCTCCCTTTCTGCACGTACCCCAACTCTTTTTCTTTTAAAGTTCAAAAAACCATAATAAAAGTCTATGCATAACAGATGGGGACATTGCAAAAAACCTTTTGCTGTGTCCCAATGAAAAGACACTAACCACCTTTTTCCACGGTTATGTTCAAAACTCATTCATCTCTCTGCAGGACCATAACATATGAGATCTTAAAACTATCACTGGGTCTTTACAGCTCTCCTGGCTTACGCTGATTTATTTTAAAGACAGTTTGTGAAGCTACACAGATGTTTGGGTTGTTGGGAGCTGGCTCAAGGGAACGGACCAGCAAATACATTCCGAGAAAGTCACTTTCCGAGACAGACTCTGGAATTAAAGATTGCAGATCCTCAGTGATGCTTCGCTTGGTAGCCGAAGGGTCATAGATGCACCTCCCTGCATTACACTCAAACCTACTTAGGAAACTTAATTGAAAGCAGTACCCAACTCCGATTTACCATGCAGTCTGCTTGGCAGCCTATCAGGATCCCCATCTTTCCTTACAGAAGACCCAATTATTAAGCAATTAAAGTTCACTTAATAAAAAGGCTTATCATTTGGGGGACAGACCTCAGGGTCTGGAACATGTTTAGCTATTAAATATTCAGCAATTTAGTAGCACTCAGTACAATCCCCCAGAGAAGAGCTGCTTTAAATGCTTTGTTTGTTTCAAATTAAAGTCTGCAAGGTTACTTAACATCAAGACAAGACCTTTTTTTTCACTTTCAATTCACATAATAGCTGAAGGGCGAGAAACCAAGGTAATGAAAAAGAGTGATTTCCTTCTGCTTGCTTTAGAAAATAGGAAAGAGAAGCATGGGTGAGTGAATCTGGAAATGTAAATATTTTAGAAACTGCTGTCTAATTCTCTCTTCCACAGGCTGGTTTCCAAAAAGGTGCTACACTTCAGTTACTCCATACTCTCTTTTTTTGTTTGCTAGCTCCAGTCTACAATTCTGAAAATATTTGCACCGAGTTATGTGCAGCAGAAGTATCAGAACAAGACCTACACCAAATAACCCATGTACAGATGTGGTGTTCAGGTTCGTTCACAGAAACAGGAGCTAAATAAACTGTTCCCCTTCTTGTTGCAAACCCCACCTTAAGCTGGACACTCAGTTTTCTGATTAAGAAACTAATGGGGTGGGGGGGCATGGGAGGGGTGGAAATCAAATTACCAACATGCACTCAGCAATATTGCCAGCCAGGGAATTCCTGTGGTGTGGTACCAGGCAGCCACTCCTAGTACTGGCTGTCAGCCTAATGAGACAGATTCAAAGGGAAGGATTTAAATATTACAATAAAATGAACATTAGTAAGATATTTTATGCCTTCGCATTTTGTTTTAATATATGAAATTTGGGCACTTAAGGTTTATATAGATGGAAGTTAAACCAGTTTGCCACAAAGGGCACCCTCAGCGCAAAGTGGAGGAGAGGAAGGTGCCTCACTGTCCGAAAAGCCGAGGATAGAAACCTGCCTGGTGTTCCAAGAGCAGATGAGGCCAGAATATGACACATCAAGTAATCATAGGCCTATTTACTATTACCTATTTCCAACAAAAGAAAAGTTCAACTGCTCCTCAAACTTGTGCCTGATATTAGAAATACGTCATCCTGCTATAGGAGCCGAATATTTCAAATAACACTTACCAACCACCAGCTAAGACTACCTTCGAAGCGTGCCAGAGGAAATACAAAATATTAGCAAAGAGACATTAATTTGCTCTACAGTCCCAGTCTCCAGCTGCTCTCTTTGCTTCAGCCATTGGCACAGTATTCAGGAGACCATAGATGATCTCTTCTTATTAGCACTCGATTTTCATCAAATTCACACACCCAAGCTAAAAATATATAAGCAGCATTAATGCATGAGCATTTGTTCGTTATGCCTAAATTAGGCCACCCATCTCCCAAGGCTGCCTATGTATGGGATTAACCAATTAAGAGCTCACGACCACTACAAAGAAGGCAGAATCTACTTTTTTCTTTTTTTTTTTTTTAATACAAACCACACTCAGTATTCTGACTATGCAGAGCATATTTATAATCCTGTGAAACTTCACCCTTGAACACAAAGTACTGCAATTCCGACTGCAATGCACAGACACAGTCCCCACTGGTAGATCACATCACATACAAATACACCGTGAAACAGGGAATACGCAGGTCTCTGATGTGATACGATTGCCTTGATTTCTCCCGACTGTGGTGATTAGCATAAGCAAACTTCACTAGAAGTTAACATGGCTGCTTGAAACAACATAAATTGTGGGTAATGACAATACAGTCAACATCACATATCAACTGTATCCTAAACTGTTCCATCAAAAAAATGAAATACTGAAAAGTAACTGAGAATTTCAGAGAAAGAAAGAAACACAGCATCCTTAGAAATAAAGCTATACAACTCTAATTTGTTATCTTTTGTTTTCCCTGGGTCTCAGGTGTTACTTCTGCAGCAGTCCAGTTGTAACCCACCATCACAGCCCTGTGGAGATACCGAAATGTAGCTGTCTCTGTCACTGAGCATCCAGCAGCTGCAGCCAAAGGGAGAACAGACACAATTTAAAGACTGGAAGTTTGATTTAAGAAGTCAGACTTCAACAAGGATGACATCTCTGGTCTATAGCCCTGTCTGCAGGAGATAAGGATCGACGTGGGCTTGGCATTGAAATTGTGTATTAAGATGCAAATAATTACTTATGAGGCACAGTGGCAGGCAGGTCCAAATAGCTCCAGATTAACCCAAGTACAGCTAGTTACATAATAATTAATTGAAATAATTGTGTACATAAGTGTGTGTGTATATATATAGATAAAAAAAATCTGAGTGCATCACAGGTCTTTAATTTGTATTCTTATGTAAGCAAGAGATAATATCATTTCAATTCCATAGATGAGGAACTGAGTCCCTAAGGTACAGGTTAAAATATTGAAAGACAGCAAAGCCACAGAAACTGGCATCCCACTAGCTTATAAAATGTGGCAGCTTCTAACTGGGAAGAGTTTCTCGGGCTTTTTAGGCACTTCTGAAGATGCTACAGTGACTGACTGGCTTGCTCAAGGTCACCGGAGAAATCCAAGGTAAGCAGGAGTTCGAACCAGGCTTTCCCAAGCCCTCCTGTAAATATATCAGTGTTTCTTTCCTACAAAACTGAGTGGGAGTTTCTTTTGGGGTACCCACAAACCGAAACAAACTGAAATACAGTTCAGGGACAGCCTAGGAGGGAGAGAAAGGTTGAGTTCATGCTGAGTTCTCAGTTTTTCAGCAGAAAGGAGAAAAATCCTTGTAAGGGAATGAGCTTAAAGTAAAATTCAAGCCTGTGGGCTCAGCTGAAGAGGGGTTGAAAATGTACTGCCTGAAAAAAAAAAAAACCTTAGGGACCACCATCACCAGATACCCTAAAAATAAAACTACAAGGGATGAGTTTAAACAGACACTATTATGTTTAATATTCATTGAACAAGTGTCAAAAAAATACCTACTTCACATGCTTTTCTACTGTCCTTTTAGCATGTGTCTCATTGCTTTTGGATTGAGGAGTGACTCATCCTGCTTTGCGCCAGGGGAGCAAAAGCAGCTTAGATGTTTTCAGCCAGATTCATCCCAAACTCCAAGCCAAACAAAGCATTTGGCCTCATTTCAGGAGAACCAAACCGCGATAGCTTTTTTAGCCTACACGTTTAAGGGCGAGACAATTATTTCTGCAACTTGTATCTAGCATTCAATTATCGTACTGGAAAACACATCTTGACATTCTTGCTGTGACATCCTTGAGTCCTTAGATAGCCCTCAGAGCTCCGCTGTGAAGACTCAAAGGGGCAGTCCCTGCACTTCTCTCTGCAGCCCTTTTGGGAGGAGGATAATTTAGTTGACCTCAAATAGTAGCACAGCTCTGGAGGGAATCTCTGTACTGGGTCAACTTATAACAAAGTTAAAGAAACAAGGCACAGATTTTATAGTTGACTGTAAATGCAACAGTGTGTGTGTATATATTTAAATAGATATTTAGGGGAGAGTTTAGGCTCCAACACTTAAGCTGTGTTGCAACCCTGATGGTACTTAGTCACGGAAGTGCCGCAGTTCCCCAGGCATCCTCACCTTTTGAGGAGGTTTTAATCCTGAGAGTTTACTGTTAGATCAGGCTCCTCATATAATGCCAGGAGAGCCACCATGTTTCCTCTTAAACCACAAGGAGATAAAGGTCAGAAGCCACTTATTCCTCCATCAGCCTTACCCTTGTGAGGACACGTTCACACAAGTGCTGTTGAACTCGCTGTAGATGAGATAGAAACCATAACTCATGAACAGACAATTCAGAACATCCCACGCAGGAAAAAAATTTCCCCTTTTCTAATACAGGGCCACATCGAGGTCTCCTCCAGCACAGCAATTTTCTCTCCCAGCATGTACAGTCCATTACAAATATCATAGCACCGATTCTTGGCAGCAATCTAATTCCACCAAGAAAGGCTAGCTGAAGGAAGATGAAGCCAGGATCTGCCCTTTGATGCCTCTTACCTATCACAGGAAATAAATGAACTTATTATTCTGAAAAAGACTTTTCCCTAACCTGTGTTACTGATGTCAGCTCAGATTATCAAAACTGCAAGAATTTTAAAATCTAATTTACTTGTCACCTTTTATGCAGCTCGCTTGCTGGCTTCGCTCAGCATAACGCATGGAAACAATCTATTTTTTCCATCCACATATTTATGCTGTAGGGGGATTTTCATCAAGGATTCAATGCCTTCATGGTCAGTTCTACTTAGTCTTCGCAGATCTATCTTTCTGATTCAAAGCACTAGCACAAAGCTGTTGTGCCTGAATGTCCCACACATACAGGATAGGTTCAGAAGAACAAAAATTTCAATTTTAACTGAACCGTTCAAGTACAACCCTCAAGATTGCTTTTCTCTTCATTCTACAGGTTTGTCAGCATTTCAGAGCTCCTGAGAGCCAAATTCATCATTCTTCAAGATCACGGCTTGAAACCACAACCTTCTTATAGCCACGGGCAAAACACCAGTCTCCAGAGCTCCCTGCCTATAGCCCTCTGTGGCTGTTCAGTCAGCGGGTTGGATCTAGTTCCTCTCGCAATTTTTACAAGATACAGCCACAGCTTTCAGGTTAAGACTATTTGCTGATTTCTCAAAGAG
The DNA here is from genome assembly GCF_000737465.1 of Haliaeetus leucocephalus. Classification (NCBI taxonomy): domain Eukaryota; kingdom Metazoa; phylum Chordata; class Aves; order Accipitriformes; family Accipitridae; genus Haliaeetus; species Haliaeetus leucocephalus. Next base: position 2,999,659 of record NW_010973302.1, on the reverse strand, counting down.
AAGCAGGCGGGGGGGGGGGGGGGGATAAATCACAGAATGGTTTTGGTTGGAAGGGACCTTTAAAGGTCACCCAGTCCAACCCCCCTGCCAGGAGCAGGGACATCTTCCACCAGATCAGGTTGCTCAGAGCCCCGTCCAACCTGACCTGGAATGTTCCCAGGGATGGGGCATCCACCACCTCTCTGGGCAACCTCTTCCAGTGCCTCACCACCCTCATCGTAAAACATTTCTTCCTTCTATCTGGTCTGAAAGCACAGTAGATATTAAAAGCAACAACTGCACTAATATTTATTAACAAGCCTACATGATATACTGAATCTCTGGCAGTGTAACTCCCTGTCATTCACAGGAGTACAATACACCTGCGTCGGGAAAAGAAATACTACCCTAAATTTTTATCACCCACCAACAAGCCCACCTACTGCTTTGCCCCTGTTAATACACAAATCAGAGGGTGTAAATCTCTTCATCTTCCTGTCGGTGGTTCTTGCCAGCACTCGTGGCTTGCAGCCAGCAAGCAGAACAGGCTTCCCGCCAGTCGCCAATGAAATCATCAAATCTGCTCCTCAAACAGAAAATAAGCAAGAAAATAGGCCTTTTTTTACTGCTGAAGAATCTAAAAAGGGCCATATTTCAAAATCTCTAATTAAACCAATAAAAAACGCAGGCGCTCTCATTTGTGTGCCACGCAGTGGAAGTTTGCTGGTGCTAGCATCGTTTAGTCCATTATATTTAAAGCCTTGCACTTGGAGCAGTGACTTCGCTTCCATAAAGCACTGTAGAAGGAGTATAAAGATGCCCTAAGCGGACCAGCAACCTCTTGATGTAACAGTCTACAAATGTAACATGATATTTTTGTGACTTGCCTCATTTAAAGTACTTCAGAACCACCTTGAAAGGACCTTCAGACTAATTAGGTGTAACTCCAGCCACACCTCCCAATAAATGAACGGAGTCTTCAAGCAGGACAGAGGCATCCCCAGCTCCAGAGAAAGAAAGAAAGAAGCAACGCAGCCAGCCCTGCCTTCAATGAGCAGGGATTGCTCTATTTGGGCTACCACCGAGAGCACCGAGCTGAGCAGTACCACGGGACAACAGCAGCCAGAGCTGAAAACCTGCTGAATCGGCACCGAATGCACAGGCGAACCATGAGCCAAGTGAAGCTTCACAACGGTCCTAGTTAGTAAGGGTTGGCGTGGTCTGTAGGACCACCACAAACCTCTCTATCGTGCAAACCCCATCCACTGCGGCTTCTGAATCCAGCTGTCCGCTTTAAGCCTCATCTTTCAGAAATCTGAAATGCCTAACATGATGTGAACTGTGGTTTATTCTCCAGTGATAGCAGTAGATGTTTCTGATGTGACAGACCAGTTCTGACATATCGAAGGTCAATCTGTTCAGAGAAAGGAAGAAGGAAAAGTAGAACTCTGCTGCCTCGAATAACAGATTCTGCCTACGCAGCAGAGAAAACGTTTATGTTCCCTTCCCCTCCCCTAACCCAGTTCATGGACTATCCTACAGCACTTCGAAGACCCAGAACGTATAGAAATTACCACAGCAAAAGACTGCTCGCTTCTCTGCTCCCTCCTCCACTGACTAGCCATAGAAGATCAAATCAAGTTCAAGAGGACCTCAGTCCTCTAGTTTAAGGCACTTAATGGCACAGGCTCATGATACCTATTTAAAGAAAAGATCAATTCAAAACTCTCAATTACCACTCACCTTCAGCAGACACTCATCTCACTTGTGCTGAAGACCAGACTTTCTCAAGGACTGGGACAGACCACAGAGCAAACGCTTGTGAGAAGAAAGATTCAGAGATTTCAGAAGCTTCAGATGCAAGTACAAGGGCAAATTTATTTTAACTCATCAGCTGCAAGCATAGGGCGTCTCACACACGCAGGGGTGTGCAAGGTATATGTGGCTCTTTCTTAAATGCCTGAATGCAGTGAAAGAGCCCAGACAGCCCAAGCACCAGAGCTGCTTGGGAGAAGGTGCAGAAGATTGTGCAAGGCAGTGACAAATGAAGATGAGGAACACTGAAGTAGAAGATGCAAATGCAGCACCTGAGACATTCTGGCTGCTGTCCATTTTACCCTCTTCCAGCTGTTTGAGGCTTTTCGGGTTTTTTTTCAGTGGGCATCCATTTTTGCAGCTCTTGCCTGGTGAAAATCTTTGAAAGCCACTTATTCTGCCAAAGCCAACTGCAGTTCCTCAGGGGCAGCACATGCCACTAGTGATTAAAGGGACACTACAGGTCTCGGAACTTTGGACAAACTTCCAAGAGTATGAATATCAAGCCTTTGACTCCACAAGCACGGGCTGGGAATATCTTACATCAGTAATGATGAGACCAACAGGACGTTTAGACATTGTACGCAAACCCACGGGATGTGAAGCAACTCAATCCTTGATAGGTTTAACTATGCCAAAGGAGGCATTCATTCTCTCAAGAATATATAACATAGTTCAAAATACAAGGACAAAAAAAACCCTAAAAGTTTATCTTTTCTCTTGACTATTATCTGACATGCTCCATGAAAACACGCTTTAGTTCTGTCTTGTCTTATTCCAGACAGAGAAGGTTCAAAACATATCCACCAACTTACTTATCGAACCCACTTCCCGGTGGATTTGTCACAGCGCTGAGCACCACAACTGTGACTACATTCATCCCTGAAAGGTGGGAATTCCCCTCAGCCCATGGTCAAGACAGCCGACCACGGTCCTGCGGTGACTGGCAGTGCATCTGGAGACAACACGCTCCAGCCACCCACCCACGGGACAGCTCTTTGCCTCACACACCTAACTCCTCTCTTCTTGCATCCTCTTCACACGAGGGTAAGAGTCACACAATATTTTACCTGACAGCAAAAAAACTAGAGAAACTGTAGCGAGAACAAATTAATTGGAAAAGCAGTTCTGGCAGAGTACACATGATACTATGGTGCCCATCCAAAAACTCAAAGTCATGCAGCAAGCCACGTGTCAGAAATAATATAAGACTTAAATGAGACATTAAATGGGATGTTAAATGATTTTTTCTCAGTTGGCTAACACTTTTGAACTTCGTTTCATATTTTTAAGATCTTTCATTTTAGCTATATTCTTTCCCTTACAGCATAAATCCTGTGTTTTCTGCTAAGGATAAGGATCACAAAGCTAAGGGTTAAGGACAAAATACCCCCACCCACCCTAAGTTCTTAGAATTGTGCCCAAAATACAAGAATTGACCTTTTTTTTTTTTTAAATTATATTGGCTAGAAGTTTTTTTTTTCCTTTGTCTTCAAGGACAAATTGCAACAGCCTATAATCCATATTAGGGAAAGCATCACATGCTACACAGCTGAACACATAAGAAAGAGGTTATAATTGTTTTACCATTATAGGCAGCAATATTTTTCTAGAACAATCAATTCCTCATAAGCCCATAGCATTTATTTATGGGAGATCTATTTAAATGTGCTTTTCCACACATTAGGATTCAGCCTCCACCTTCTTTTCCTAATCATTAAAACTAGCAAAACTACTATTGCCCCCACCCCCAAGAAATCAGTGGCTTCCTCAGGAAAGCAACTAAAGCCAGCTAGTAATTTGGGTCTGACGGATTTACTAATGTATCTGTAGGCCACTAAAGCATTTGAATCATGTGACGTATCTTTTTATGAGACAAATTTGGTAAAAGCATGTCGAAGTCCAATCCTGAAATACAGCGCAATAAATGAATTAACTGAGCACAGCGTACTCTCTATAGCCATTAAACTGGAAGAAATGCAGGCAGAGGCAAATAGCAACTTGAGAAATGTAGACCCAATTGGCATTTTATTGAACATTAGCAGGCAACCCTAAATCACCAGCTATCGTTGCGTATAAGTAACCATTTAGCAGCAGTGGTAGTTGTGGTACAGCAAGTCCCGGGGCCCCAGTGGGTGTTACGGCTGTCGTTCCCGTTACAACACAAACGCACACATGCAGGATCGGTTCAATGCAGCGTATTGCACGGGGCATGTGGAGGTCGTAAGAATAAGCAAAGTGCAAGGAAAGGGAGGCGAGAACTGCCGGCTAACACAGTGCCATGCCATCAAAATAGTCCTGATCAAACACCAGAACCAGGCTGGAGAGAGAAAACAGCCAGAATCTGAACATCCTCAGATATGGACATTATTTGCTCATGTTTTCCCCATTTTATTCTGCAATCTATGCATAAAGCATACGTCAAGCTGCCAGTTCAGGTCATATCTGAGCCCAGCTCTGTGTCCTACTTTGCAGAACATCAGCCACTAAGTCTAGACAACGGTAGCTTCTATAGCTCAAACTTCAGCCCTTTGGGAAGCCGGGGCAGAGGAGAACTCATCCTCCGCAGCGACCTACCGCTCTCCATCGGCTGCGGGGTGGTACAAAACAGCCTCTTCAACCTCCTCCCACCCTTCCTGGGCTGTAAGAGCTCTCCTTGCCCCTGTCTATGGAAAGACAAACTCATCTGCTCAAGTTGACTTGTTTAATCATGCATCAGCAGAAAGGCAAATGACTCACAAAACCAGGTACAGCTGCAACACTGCACAGAAGCTGGTCCTTACTGTTTTCCAGCTCACATCTGCCATTACTTGCCAAAGCAGGTCTGTCTAATATGGACAAAACAGAAGCAGCGAGTCAAACCCCTGCAGATTCATTGCCCTGAAGACAAGCAACAGACATTTTAGCCATAGCCTGGAAAAAAATGTGGAAACAGAGTAGGAGGAAAAAGTAGTATTAAAATTACACCAGAAGAAACCATCTAACATCAATTCATAAACTGCAGAATAATCTGGTCCCCAATGCTTTCCCTGGCTTTCATGCACACTTTATCTTCCATTGGCAGATGTCCTCGAAGATGGCATCTTCTCCCTCCTCCTTCCACAGGGACCACGTAAAGACCAACAAGGTTACCCCAGGCTTTACCACATACGCCATTTGAGTTCACAAAACCATTTAGCGAACAGGAGTGACCGACATACCCGTTTCGTCGCAGAGACGGCGAGGCAGAGGAAAAGAGGAGTGGGATCCAGCCAGAAAATGGTAGAAGCTGCATACCATCCTGGCCTTGGTCTGGCAATCTGTCTTGGGAGATCAAACACTGTCCTGGCACCCAGGAAAAGCTACTGGCTACTCCTGAAAGCCTTGTATGCAAGGAGTCAAATCCTGCTTTATTTATGTATGCATTCTCAATGACTTAAGTGCTACTGACTTTAATGGGACGCTCCTTTCTATCGCAGGCCATTTTCTTGCCCATAGCACCAACAAACCTCTGTTGATAAAATAGTCTGTTCTGACAGGGCTTAGCTCTTCTCTGAAAGAAAAAGATAACTATGATAACAGTAATAACATCACTGGAAACCAAAGTCCATTAAAATGCAGCAACCTGCTAGCTCTGTTCTGGTTGAATACTACAGCATTGTCATGCCTTACCACAAATCTACGATAAATCAGCAGTAGCCTTCAGCACCAATAAGTAACTTGAATATTTTATAGTGTAGCATCTCCAACTTCAAGTTTGCTTTTTATCAGCAGCACAGGACAGGTTACATCAAACCAAACTGCCCCAGCGAATGGTGCAGTGCTACGTTTTCTGCAGTTATCCTCATTTCCCCTCCTTTATGACCATATGGAAAATACTATATGCTCTGTGTTTGTATTTCCCTGCTCCATATGTCAAGGTCAGACAAGGATATATTGTGGTGGTACTAGAGGTACTTAGTGCAAAACAAAGAAAGTTGCCCCCAAGTGCAACTCAGGTGGCCTTGTCAATTCAGAGGAGAAAATCATGTAACATGTGAAAAGCAGTCTTTTTCCTTCCTTCCCCCAGTGGGAATTTCAGCATTTCAGAAGGAGCTGTTCAAAATCAGCCTCCTAACATCAAAAAGGATGTTAAGTGCAAATAAATCAAATCAGAAAGAGAAAACAGGATGAGAGCAGTTAAAAGGCATGGTGGCATCTTTTTAGCTTTTGCAGGTAATATACAGTGCATTTACACAAGCCTATTTATCCACTGATCTCAAAATAATTTATAAAGTGTTAATTGACTCATGAAGCTTTGCAATTTTCCCCTGGGAGAAAAAGTAAAAACATCATTTATATTACATGAGAGCTGCCTGGGAATTTTTCAGCATGATGGTTTCTCATCACAATTTTTCACTTGGTCAGTGGTGATTCTGCAGAGGACAGACCCGGACGGCACCAAGCTCCCATCAGCTCTCCTCCTCAACGGCTCACAGGCAGCTCTGGAGCTGTGAGGGTGATACCTGAGCCCTGCCATGCAATTTATTCCAAGACAGACACCCTGTGTGTCCCCAAGGATCCCCGTATCACAACATCACAAGTCTACAAGCACTTCATGTTCATGGGCAAGAGGGAGATGGACTGCCAGCACAGACCAGGCTGTTTTGTGGGCTGATGTGTTGCAGCGCTCATGATAATTTAGCTTGTCTTTTTGGTTTGGGAGGTGACTTCAGGAAAGTCACTTTGTGCTCTGATTCTCTCCCTCTACACAACTGGGAGCAAGGACAGGAACCTGGCTGATAAACCATTGTGCCATCTCCTGATGAAAGGCACTACCTAAGATTCAGGGGATCTTATCTCTATCCTGAAACCAAAGGAAGAAGAAAAAAGATTTTTCCATTTAAGACGCTTAACTCACAGGGTAGCTACCTCCCAGTCACCGCTGGACAATAGTGCCTATTGTGCAACAATTTATTTGCAATTAAAAGCCAGAAACACACCAATACAGTCATGCTGTTTACTGGCACCTGCCAGAACACAGAAATCTCCATGTTCCAGAAAAGCCGTAGCAATGGACACAGGGAAGAGGGAAGTTTGCTTCCAATTTGCTCTTGGCAGGAATCCCACCCTGGCTGACAGCAAGAGCCGACTCACCGACCAGAGCGAACAGCGTGCACTCGCTGGAGCCCCCAGATCCAGCCTGTGCAGAGGAGCGGGCTCTCAAAGACACATCAAATCTGGTTTTGCCAACGGAAGATGTTCAGAACATTGCCCCCAAATCGACTGCTTTACTGCTTTACCTGCCCTGCGTCTAGTAATCAGCCTCAGATGCACATCTGCGCTCTTTCCCTTGTTTTCTCTTCTTGGTTGAAGCGACTGAAATGGAACCAAGCACTTCGTAAACTTGTTTTAAAAGCCTCCCTTACTCCAGAATATAGATCCCTGTTAGAAATGAGCATGGCTGCTTCTCCCCTGTCCAAAAAAAGATTTTTTTTTTTTTCTCTTTTTTTTTTTTACATTTCCCAAATTCACCTACAGTCATTTCAAAACCAAAGAGCTTATGGGACATAAATAAATTCTGCTGGCCCACTAGCGGAGTGACCTTCACCCTCTGTAAGCAACCTGGAAATTCATTACACAAAATTTCTTACTTTTTAATGACAAATAGTACAATTTTCCAGGATTTTCCAGCATGCATGACCACATTATCAGGAGACAAAGAAATAGATTTTTCAGTAGCACCAAGGAAATCCAAAGCAAAACGCACACACCTATACCTCCCCATTTGAATTTACCTTTATCATCTGCAGAAAACTAATTTTGCTCAACATTTTCAATCACATTTTGCAGTAGACTGCTTCCATGTTCATCTTAAAAACCCAGACAGGATATGCAAAAGCAGCATTCTGTGACTCTGGACCACATGATTGATAAACATAATTGTATAACCCAACTTCCAAAAGTATCTTTTTAAAATTGGAAATGTTCTTTTAATGTGAATATGCAACATAGCCACAGGTTTGAGATAAGAAAGAAAAGAAGTATGATTATGTTGTTCTAATGCCTGTTCAAATATATGTGTTATTGCTAGGTCTGGCAGATACAGGTTCCTAGTTCAGAAAATATGTGGTTATAACTACTGAAAAAAAGACCTGCAAGACCTTGCTCCATAACTTCAGCTATCCATAACCCAGATTAAAGACCTGTTATCCACCCACCTCTCCCATTCTGTCTTGCCTTCCCAACTCCTTCCCCGTCACTAACCTCAAAGTCACACGCATACACCCTCTTGCCTTTACACCAGATGTCGTTCTTGCAACTCCCTTATCTTCAAAACATCCTCCCGACTGCTTCCTTCTGGCATTCTCGCATTTGTGCTTTTGAACCCATTCTTCTACCTGGAAAACTAAACCACTACCTTTCAAGTTATAAATCATTACATGGGGGGGGGGGGGGAAAAAAAAAAAAAAAAACAGGGGTCTC